>NC_087249.1:3222500-3529444 GCF_037042905.1 Lytechinus pictus | reverse complement strand
TGAGTGTTCCCTGTATTAATATTGGTTAGGACAATAAAGGAGTCTGGAGGTTAAGTGACTGTACATTATATGTAGATAGTGGGTGGATGGCCTAAGCAATATATTCATAGAACACAAAATTTTGATCATCTTTGTGGGCAAATGAAAAGGAGAGATTACTTAATAAATTGTATGTCACAGTCAAAGTTTTGCTTTGTGACATTTAATTTTGATTTTGATAAATTGATTCTAATATTTAGTAAACAGATGTTATGTGTACAAACAAGGAGAAGGTGACAATCCTAATACATTCCTTGATATTAATGAATTAGAATCTATTTGAAATAGAAATGTCAAGAAAGTAGTATTTTCAGATCTGTTTTGTAAGCAGTTAGTGTAATGTTTAGGATAGAAGAGGAAGTGGGGATTCATTTTCATGTAACTCTGACATCTAGCAGTATTATTTTTTAATCACCAGAGGGGGCTATTGCTGTATGTCTTGCGATTTCGATGCAGACCTGTACTTAGGTCCAGTCATGTTCGGTTATTTCCCCTCGTAATTAAGTTGATATAATCATTTGAATAAGAAAAAATATCAAATGGTGCATTATAATTTACATCTCTTTTTGCGTGAACATAAAAAGGGGTGGAATATGGAATAGTCCCACAAGAGAACATTAGTTGGTCTGTGTTGGATTTAATTGGGACTTTGATTAGCAGTACAGTGTTGCTTCATCCAAGGTTGAGTGCAGTGAAGGTTGCTGTATCTATACTGAGAAAAAGAGCAGAAAACATACTTTAACTCTTAGAGGGCCTTTTGCAGAAAGAGATGCGTTTCTACGCAACTCAAAAATATAAAGAGCTAAAGGCCACCGCAGACCTTACGACTGGTTCACGATCCAATATTTGAACAAATTGCAGTGTTTTTTTTATGTTACTGAAAAATACTCTTTTTTACTTTAGGTACAAATCTACTATAGGAATACTAATATAACAATTTTGGATGATTGCAAGCCTTCATTTTGGACTAAAGGCCAAATTAGTTTCAAATCATAGCCAATCGTACGATTGCTATGACGTCACTACAACTAGATATTCAATTCACTTTTATTCTGATAAGGATAGTAGCATAGTCACAGAATTGAACATAAATATTTGTACAATGATTTAGAACTTTGCACAGTAAGGTGTTCCATGTCTCAATGTTCGTATCAAATTTGAATACATTTTATTCCAAAATTGGGTCACAGGCCATTCGCAAGGTATGCAGTGGACTTAATATGCGCATTCCATTGGTCGAAAGGCAAATTGTGTTTGATGTTTTGAGTTGCATTTGATCGCAACTCTTTATTCCAGGATGTAAAATGAACTATCAATGCATGAAGGGTGGATGTTGACATTATTCAAATCTCATGTATGAGCTTATGTATACAGTGTGAGGAAATTACTGGTCTGTTACTATTGATTCAATCTATCAAAGTCAGCCCTTTATGAGTAAGACAGGGCTTTTGCTACCAGAGGGGTCTGTTGCACTTTGTCTTTCAATCAGTGATTGGTTTGAATCTTATCAATCACTACCCTTAGTGAGGTAGGCCTAAGCTCTGTACTTTTCTTTACAGAATTTAAATGGTCTTTTAATTTTGTAAAGTAATCCTTGAACAAGTTGTCATAACTTTCCCTGTTCATTATCTCTCTGACTGATGGATCCTGAAGACGGACAGTCAACCTGCCCGAAACGTCGAGTCTCTATACTGCTTCTGCTCATCATCTCTACTCGCCTACTCAAGCCAGCACCTCCTCATCCATCCTACTACTCAAGCTGTTTCAACTCATCAATCTCTTCTGGTTTACAGTCCTTTTCAGGACAACATTCAAGAAAGATAACTCTACTCTCAAATTTCCACTTTCTCGCCTATCCATTTCTTTTTCTTTTCTTCTATCCACTGTTTCTATAATACTTCACATGGTGTACCGTAAACCACATCAGCGATTGATGGATACATGTAGGAATATTTGTAATTCAATTTTCATTAACATTATTTTTTATCAATATTCTAATCTCCATCAGTCATTCCCATCACCGACTCCAACCATCACCTCCTGACCCTTCACTTCATCGTTGATCCTGGTATCGGGTGGCAGTGGAAGGATGAGAACCACAACGATGACAAGACAAACGGTATCGAGGAAGACACCTCGCTCCACAAGCTGGTCTACAGTCCCAAGGACAAGCTGAAACTCCTGCAGACGTATTTGGAGTTGGTGAGGCTAGAGATTCCAGATGTCCATCACCAGGAGAGCTCATCGCCAACACAGGGAGATGAATGGGAGCTGTTACCACCCAAGGAAAATGGCATGAAAACTGTCAAGGTGAGTCCATGTCAAAGCATCTTGTAAAACATGTAATATGCATCATTTTGCTCAGGCATTAGAATTACAGACCTGTTACCTTTGAAACTTTCCAAACACCCTCCATCTATGCTTTTGTATTTAGAACTGTCCAAAGGAACACCATGATGAAATGTCATGGATGATGTGTATTATTTGTGTAATTGAGGAGAGGCCTGTTTTATTAGAGTTAAAACTATTGTAACTTTGCCATTATGGCAACTACCATGGTAACAGGGCTCAGTTAGCAATCACAATCACAATCTATTGTAATCACAATAATGGTAAAGTTGTAATCTTTTTTAAATCGGCCCCTAGATAAAAACCAAAAACCCTATAATGGTAACATCGTAAGAGCTACCAAATAATAAACATTAAGGCAAAATCAGTCTTGAAATCGATTACACCTCATTAGTAAATATAGCATTCCATAAGACTGCATCAGTTGATATAAAATACAGGGTACAGCAATGAGAACAATTATTCTGAAATATGATAAAATTCTACAGGCAGCTATACTTACAGGTCTCATCACTGTAGAAATTAGATGAGATCTATTTGTAATCTATCATCTATGTTAAATCTTGCATTTTGTTCTACAGGTTGAAGTCGCTAGAAGCAATTCAAGTGGATCAGAGAAGAGTGACAGAAGCGGGGGCAAGGAGAAAGAGAAGTCAAGGTCATTTGGTAAAAAGCTCAAGCACTTTGCGGGACTTGATAAAAGCAAGAAAGGATCATCCCGCAAAGATAGCCATGAGCAGTTTCACATCATAGAGGAGAAGCACAAGAAGGACAGAACCTCAACCGAAGTGACCATTCAGGATGTTGCTGACCGTTCAGTTGTGGTAGCAGCAAAGATGGATGATGTTAGGTTACAGGGAGTGGAGGAGATGATAAGGAATTACCTGGAGTCAGCAAAGACCCGTTTCCATGAGGAGGTGGCTCTGAAGAGGATGATTGCTGCTGAGAATCGGAGCAGACAGCAGCAGAGGATCCAGAGAGAACAGCGCCCTCACGATGTTTGTATTGATGATGACGAAAGAACTAATGAGGCTGCATATCACTTTGCCTCTCTTCCACGTGTCCATGTCAACGGGCCCATGTCTTCCAGAGGCAATCATGATTATCCTGATAATGGTAGAGGTGTACAGTATGTCCATGCAACAAGTAGCAACCCAGGCAGTCCTGCCATGGAGCGTGTCAACAACGGTACATCATACAACCCAGCAGCCAAGCGTCAAGGAGGAACGTACAGCCCACAGCCAGTACGTGCACACTACAACCCTCCACAACCACGCTATCAAGCTCAAACTCAATCACCACAGTTTCAAAGAACAGTACCCATTCAGAGACTTCACATCAACGACAGGAATCAAGAAATCCGCTCCAATTCTAACCCATACGCTACTCATGTCAGGGGAAGGCGTGTACCGATAGAAGAGGAAGCTACAAGGCAGTGCCGTACCTTTGGTTGTAAGTACTTTGGCTCAGAAAAGACAGACTTCCTGTGTTCCCATTGCTATGAGTCAATCATTCGAAAGAAGCAACCTCTCATGCGGTAGAGAAAGATAAAGAAAATAAGGAAGCATTTGATAAGCTTGCTGGGTCATCCATAGTTTTTTTCAAATGAATGAGTTCTGCACATTTATCATTTTAAGTTGTCATTGTGTATTGTATGTTCAATCATGTCTTGAATAAATTTTTTCCCACATGTGATGCAGCTTTATTCTCATGTGCCATGTTGTTTTATTATCAGTATGATTAAATATGACATTGCTTTAATTATTAATTGTATTTTCCCAACATCCAGGTGATGAGAAGATACTTTGTTGATATTTTGTTGTGCAGAATGTATGGAAGCAGACTTTTGGCAGGTGTCTGTGTGTAATTTGTTACGATTTTTTTCTTAATTCTATCACTAGATATAATTGATAACTGAAAGGTGGTGAGACCTAAGTGCAATTAGAATGCAAACAGCTGATGAGGACATACATGAAGAGCAAGAAGATCTTTTTAAGAAAAAAAATTAAGGTTAAGTTTAAGTTGTGAAGTAGGAAAGGTTTATATCAATACTTTTAAAAATTTATGAATTTTCAGATACTGGTAATATGTTTTGAATGTATTGTTCAAGAAAATTTACACTTGATTGATAGGATTTTCTTATAAATATGATATCCAATGGTGGAAAAATTGTTCACTTTTATGAATACCAAGATTCATATTGAACAGGTTAAAAATCATTTAATGTATATCTGTATAATGAATCATCTAAGTTTGGATTTCATTCATTCCTGTATTCACAACAAGTAGTGTGCTTGTGGTGTGTTAACACCAGCTAATCTCTCCATGTCAACTTGTTAGAAAAAACAACTTTTTTTTAATACTGTATGTCTAAAATAGGGTAATTGTGACATGATTGAATACTGACTTCATGAAATCCATGAATGTACATAGATTCATCTTTATTCTTGGCTTGATAAATCTATTTCTTCATTAGCCTTTAAAATCACCCTTTTCCAAGCTAGTATAATGGAACAAGACCTATTTGTGTCATTTTCACAAAACAAAATTAATATTTTTACTTTGCTTTGGAAAATTCATCTACATATTATTAATGTATATTTATATAGCGCAGTTACTATGTGCATATACTCAACTGCGCTTTGATACTTGGTATCATATTATTACCCCGGCTGTAGCTAAGCCGCCATATTAATAGGCGCTAAAGCGGTCAAGGAATAAATCCTACCGGGTACCCATTCACCTCACCTGGGTCGAGTGCAGCACAATGTGGATAAATTTCTTCAAACCCACGACCCTCTGTTTCAAAGTCTTGAGACTAATCCACTGGACCACAACGCTCCACACGATTTGCTTTTTATTTTTTTTATTCAGTTCACTTTTATTCATTTTCTCTGCACAAATTATAAACAACAAATACATGAATGACAAATAACACAGACAAAAGAAGTTAAGTAAAACTTTTGAGAAATAGTTACTAGTAAATAAAATTTTAACAAATGTATATTTTTATTTTAGATTTGTTTGAATCAAATGATAATGAATTTGAATTGCATACCACTGCCATGGTACTGCCTGAATGTAGCCAAAAAAATGAAGTTGAATTGATCACATTTTATTATGGGTCAGGATACTAAACAGTTTTAGTTATACTGGGGATACTGGTGAGATTGGCAAAGATGCTCATTAGCACCATTCTAATCAGTTGATTTTTCTGACCAGCAAATGGATATAATCATGAATATGCAACTTGAATGATTTATGCAAACCTAATATAGCCCCCAGTTCAAGACAGCAAGAATTGATCAAATGATGTCCTATTTTTATTCAAACATTGAAAGAAAAACATGTGTAACATATCATTTTAAACAGTACTATTATCAATGCAAACTTATGTTTGTGATGTTTTATTAGATTAGAGTAATTACACTATGATTATATTTTTTTTCAATGAAAATATGCAATGTAAATATCAAAATTATATTTAAGCTAATATTGATTAATTCATGATTATATTTGCCTTGAAACAAGTATTGTAGTATTCAAGTACATATGGGAAAATATGAGATGTATTGAATCGAATGAATTGTATGTACAGATCAGTTTGAAATACCAATATATTCTAAAGATAGATACATAGATAGTGCAAAAGAACTTCAGAAGGTAATCAGAAAATTGCAGAAGTATGTGGACAGTGTGAAATTAGTCAATGTCCCTTACTATTTTCCCCCCTTAATTGTATCCCTTTAACAGTATACATACAACTCATTTACATGTATTCCTTGACAAAACTTGTATGCATGTCTGGTCAACAACTCTGATGTAGCACAAACCGACTATGATTATATATCTTGTTGATTCTTTATAAAACCTGACATCATGAAAGTAATTTTTCTTATGCTACATGTACTTAAATAAGTATTGAAATTGAATTTGAAACCTGTTATACAATGTGTATGTAGGGTCAAGTCTTTGGTCACAATATAAATGTTCTATATCATTGCAGAATACATTTATCAAACATAATACATTATCTTTTATTAAATCAGATGTATTAAAGATTTTTCCATACACATATGGCTGAATATGATATATATATATTATGAATTAGCGTTTCCATATATGCCTTAACACAAAATTTTTATGTTGTGTATTTTCTCTGCCAGCCTTCTTAGCTTCCTTGAATCAAATTTATGTAAGAAATCATTTATTGTTTTAAAAAAAATTATATTTGTCATCCAAGTTAAAGTTCATACCTGCATTTAATGTTCATACAAAATGTACATGTGTAAGAGCAACCCAACTGTATTCTGTACATATCAATATGACTGCTCATATTCACATTGTTTTAGCTCATACTGATACATTTTTTTTGTATATATTTATTTTTTGAGGGAGAAAATGTGTAAAGGTTGGGAAACAAATTATATTTTGCTGGAGTTTAAAAATATCACATTTGCTTGTAGAATAAAAAAATATAGCCTTATTTCCTACAAAGAAAACTTGACAAGTGATTTTTGATTTTTTTTTTGTTTTGAGGGTGTGTGTGTGTGTATAACGGATTGTGTTATTAGTAGTAGAATTCTTATTTATGTTGTTGATTTGCCTATTCCGTTCTTTTGACTTGACTTGAACTTTTGAAAAATCATTTATTTGACTTTCAAAGCAATGGAACATTTTAGCATTTGCTTTGCTTATAACACTATTAGATGCATAAATATACACTTTTTTAGCCCCCCCCCCACACTATCTTTCTCCCTAAACCATCTTGATTCAGGACTGTTTATTTTCTCTTTATATTTGCAATTTTTGGACCACAACTATCTCCATCGAGTCTAGGACATGTTTAATTCTAGCTTTTAGTTGCATTTTTGTGGGGAGGGGCGGTCCTGGTTTGGAAGTTATGGCCAGCAATTAAGTGCTAGAATTTCATTACAGTAGGCTAATGATATTCCAGTGCTAATGCACTCCAGCTCAATTTAGTTTAGACTAGTCTAAATTACACCATTTTTATGTTATAACATTGAAAAAAAATTGTCAGACCTTGGGTATAGAACAGCCAAATTCTCAAACCATTTCCTTATTTGAAGAAGGAGAGGAAAAGGGAGAGAGGGCAGAGTTATGTGAAAGGAGAGAGGGGGGGGTCTGAGATGGTGGCCTCCATGTAGGCAGGGAGAGTAAATTGTAAGAGGGTTGGAAGGTAGTGAACTGGGAAAACAATGATGGGGAGAAAGGGATAGTAAGATTAGGTACAAGGATCTAGCCAAGACAATTCAGTTGTAAACCAAATCCATAGAGGTAGACAAAAACATCCACCTCTATGAACAAACCCAACACTCGGGGTCTTAGGCTATATGGGGTGCAGATTAAGAATGGTAAATGAGAGAGAGGGGGAGAGGGTGAAGCTTGCAGGACAATGAGGGGATATAGACTTCTGTGGTAGCAAAGAGGATGCATTTTCATTGCCGTAGAGGAATATATTTTCATTTTCATGCCTATCGATACAAGCACTTTATCAAACTCCATCACAGAAACAATTGTCGTCTGTCTGATGGTAATTTCTTAACACTGGAAGCTTGATCAATTGGTCATGACAATCATACCAAAATTACCATGGGCAGGGCCAAGATTTACCAGGTGGCACTATTCTTTTTGTAAATGAAAATAAGATAGAAAAATGAAAAGTAAAAAGGTCCTTAAAATTAGGTCAAATGCCCCTTTTACCCACTCTGGGATCCCCATCTGAAAGCTCATATCATGCACCCCTGCCCATGATTTCCTCTCCTTCCAGTCAGCTCAGGATTTGTACCAGAGGGGACCTCATCATGCAGGCAAATATATGGGGGGCACTACCATAGGCCTACCCAGCATCAAGTATGACAAAGAAGTGAATGGGCCCATGCACAAGCATAATCATAGAGTCACTATATTGTCCTCAGACAAATCGGCCCATGGAATGCTTTGTAAGATCATGCTGGATACGCACCGGGGGGGGGGGCATTTTCTGATTTCTTATGCCCCCCCCCCCCCGCCTAAGAACTATTACCTTCGCTATAAAATACAGCTAATTGAACCAAACCAGACAAGAACCCCACCTGTAAATAACTAGTCTAATGATTCATTAGGCTGAGAATGAAGCCTCCGCCCTTTTACTATAAAAGTTTTAGGGGAGTGGCCGTCGCCCACGACCCGCGCGCCGATATATACCATCAACGCCGCATCTTAACCTCATATTCACAAACTACCGACGTACCGCACCGTGGTACCGTGCCTATCGATCACTTGGTCTACTTAATTCTGCCTGGGAAATATCTGATCATAGATATCAACATATTCTTTCTGACTTGTACGCCTGAATAGATGGTAAATACCCCAACTTTGCATAGATAAAGAGAGGTAAGTTCCACAATCTTTTAAACTTTCATGGGGTTTTCCCCTTTCCGTCAGTTGCATACGTGGCCGTGAAGTTGGTGAACGTTTATTGCAAGATCGGGAGCGGGGTCGGCCGCGGATTCGACGGTCGACGGGGTACTGGTGGGCGCTGGGCAGGGTTCTGGGCGGACAACTCGTGAACCTCGTGTAGCCGCCAATAGCAACTTGATGATTTTTGTAACTATTTGGTATTTTGTGCTGTGACTGATATATCAGCACTCAATGGAAGGATAAAAACAACAACAAGTCATTTTTCCCAACCAAAATTTTGATGAAAGTCAATTGTGAATTGCTACGGTACGGTACATCAGTCATCAGATCAGATCAGCGTCTTGCATTATTTTTTGGTGCAAATTCCTTTGACAAAGAGTTACGATTGATCCAATCAATTGTAGATCTAACTCTATGGAAATCCATCAGTGACATAATTTTTTCTACAGGAAATTTGCCCGTCCTTTGTAAACAAAGAGAAGCTCAGTGAATTTTCAAGAAAACAATGAATGCATAAAATATACATTATTTATAGACAATATTTTGAACAAACATGCATTTTATACTGTAGATGTTGACGTTGCTGGCCATCCATAGTTGCGATTGATTGGATCAATCGCAACTCTTCATAAGACGGGGGGCCCAGATCATGTATGCAGTTATTGTTTATATGCTGTTGCCTGTTGGCAAAAACATTTTAACATTTACCATGTTTACAGTTATTCCTTGCCTGATGGTCTATGTTTTCAATGAATGATTTTGTTTTTTAATTGTAGCTCTCATTCTTTATTTATTAACGTTTTCTGTGCCCTTTTATAGGCACTCTGTGTTCAATGTTTAATTGTGAGAATTCTAATTTTATACTGACCACAAAATTGCAAAGGTCGAAGTGTGCCTCAATATCATTCAATCTACAAGTCTTTATGAATGACACTTCACATGTTATGTACTGTAATCTTTCTCTGCAGGCCTATGAAATGTAATTTCATGGGTAAAAATGTAATTTTTATATGGCTTTCATTTTTGCAGTAAACCACTATGGTAATCAAGAAGATATGTTGTTTGGGGGCAGGGTACGTCGGAGGTCCCACTTGCTCCGTAATTGCACTCAAATGTCCTGAGGTCACAGTCACTGTCGTTGACCTGAGTCAAGCTCGGGTAGATGCATGGAATTCCTCAGACTTCAAGCTGCCTATCTACGAGGTAACACCTTCAAATTTGTTTAATGATTTGTATTTGTTCAGATGATTAGTGGGGTAATGTTTTGTAAAAAAAGAAAAAGGAATGTCATGCAATAATAATGTCTGGATTTGATGTCTCTATACCTGATCAAGGTTTTTTTAGGGGGGGGTTGCAACTAAAATGTTGTTAGCAGTTCCATGTACTGTAGCTTATTATTTCACATTGCCTGTTGGTCACCTGTTTGTTTTTCTCACTATTGCTGTAAATCTAAGTCAGCTTGTACAAGAATTGTGCTCACCCTGTCAGTTGAATAAAATGGTGAATTACATCATGTACATGGAGGCATTTCTTCCATGTGTTACAATGAAATTTACAATTTAAAAGCTTGTGTCTGATTTCTTTATACCTCAGTCAAACTTTCACATGTGGCATGCCAGCATATGTCAGCTTTGCTGAGCAAATAGACACCACTAGTGTACTGTGACATTGAATACTGACATCTTTTGTTGCTAATTTATAGTACTTTATAATTGTACATAGTTTAACTCAAAATTGTGCTGGTACCCTCCATATGACCAGGCTTTCCTTATAGATTTACTGATAGTGTTTGTAAGTTGTAAGTAAAGAGCTGTTTATCATAAGGCCTCAACTGTGTCTACATGTTAAACTTGATATTCAATGTTGGTATCAGACTTCTGATTTGTTTTGTCCTTTTATTTGTACTAATATAATTTGTCTGTTAACTGTGCATATTTGTGTCTTCCCTTAACAATTTTTCATACTTATTGGATAAAAACAAACAGATTTTATTGAAATTTCATATTTCTTTCTTGAGTTTCTTCATATAGTTAGACACGTAGGTATATGTGAAGCAATAAAATCAGTGGGTTGTGTTGCAAGGAGTTGAAGCATTGTGAAAGAGTGTCATGGATATTAATGTAATTTAAGTTTTCTTTGATAAAATCTCTCAAAAATTAATACTGATGTAGATTGCTCAATTCACTCATAATGTTAAAATATTAATGTACATTTACAAGTGTTATCAGTGAAAACATACTTGTAAACCACATACATACATGAAACTACCTTGAGCACAAAAAGGTGGTTTTGTTATGCTTTTTCAATTTTCATTCGGTTTAAACATACAATATCATTGTTGAACCAAGAGATATTGTCATGAAATTGGTATCATTTTAAAGCTAAATATATACTTTATCATGTCTGAAAAAATGAGGACAATATCACATAAATTCGCGACACTGCAATTGATAGAACAAAAAGTGGCAAGGATGGTTGAGGGGGGAGGTAGAGGTACACACAAAGTCTATGGGAAAGTCACATTTCATATGTTAAACATGAATAACTTTGGTATAACATGCAGGGGGTTAGAGACTTAATTTTGGTTTTATTTTAAAGCTTGAAGTGAGTAGTATAATAATCCAACACTCTTACAATTCATTTCAATTAAGTAATTTTAATTTATAGGCCTATATTTTGGGGATGTAACACAGATGGGACAAATTCCATAGGAACATTTTATGACATGATTTTTTGGCTGAATGGAGATGTATTATGAAATTGGTGTCATTTGAAAGCTGAGTATAAGCTGTATTAGGGAAGCATATATGCATATCAATTTGAGTCATTTTTCTTGATAAAATGAATAAAACAAAGGTTGTTGAGGGGTGGTGAAAGCAGTATACATTACATGCAACTCTATGGGGTTGTCGTATCACTGGTATTAAACATGCGTAACTTTGGTTTTCGATATTTGAAATTAACATAAATTTGCATATTAAAATTTCCTTGATGAAATTATTGCATCCCCTTTTATAGTTTGAAAGGGAATTTCTTGAGCAATACAAATCTGATAACTAATTAATGGTATGGGCAAAGAGAAAACAAATATGTCTGTAATAAAGTGAATTGGGGGCCCTAAAAATTTGAACATTTTAATTCATAAAATGTGAGCAGTTCACTGTACCTCATTTTTAATGTCATTTTTGGAATCCTCATGAAATTTCCTTTCAGAAACACAAGTAACATAAATGGGGCGAGTTCAAGATGCATGGCCATGAAGGCAAGATGAATGTAAATAGCCATTAAAAGTATCTTATCTCCTTTCTTTGAATGATAGCCTAGTTTGGAAAAGGTTGTAAGAGAATGCAGGGGAAAAAATCTTTTCTTCTCAACGAACATCGATACTGCAATCCAAGAGGCTGATCTAATATTCATTTCTGTCAACACTCCTACAAAGACATTTGGATTAGGGAAGGTAAGATGATGAAATTTGCTAATAAAGAATTCTCTTAAATCCAAATAAGGACACCAACATGTAGTATAAAGTTCATCTAATGAGGAAAATTATTCTTTGATTTTAATTGGGTGCAGGGGGGGCACATTGTGTTTCCTGGTTTTCTTTCCATCCTCATATTTATGATTGAGTGCTATACAGGATGTACATGTATGTTTCAGGACTATAATACAATAATAGCATGCAATGCCATGACCCAATGCCCCGAATGCTCCAATACGTAAATCCAAAGCTATTGTAAATTGGGAAAACCTGTTCTTTTCACAAGCATTGTACCAAGGAAAGTCTTGTATATATAGAACTGAGAAAAGTCAATATTGACAAAGGGTTGATAAAGGTTTATACATAGCTCTAGAGCATAGCCTCATTTGATTTTTTTAATCTAAACCTGTTATCTTAAGAAGGATGTAAATGTCATGGAAGTAAACTTATAGTAACATCACCTTCATTTGCTTTGATCGTTTAATTACCGGTATTGCTTAGGAAATTGCCTGTACTAGTTTTAGGGTGTGTTTATGCTTCCATTGCGAGGGCAGAATCAGCGTTTTCAAACGTCGATTCAAAACGCCGATCGTAAACGTGGTTCTGGGAGTGCTGTTTACGCTTAACTTTTCAGAGACGAAATCACGATCTCCAGCTGGCTTCGCATCGTAATTTTCGTTGAGCAGGAAAGCGAGGTCAAATTGGGCGCGCCCTTTTTCTAAAGTTTTTTTTTCCGAGTGTTGTTTTGGGGAAGGGACGTCGACTGTTATATAAACATCGAACAATTTCCGATATTTCAGTCATTGCATGGAGCTTCTTGATATAGCCAAATGATTTCCACCATGGTGAGGATAATAGTAAGAAAAAATAAAGAATATTAAGTATACAAAATAATAAAATTTGTTTATGCTACTGGGGCATCAGGCGATGTCTCCTCATTATAACTCATGTTCCAGGTTTTTTGTTTTTTGGTGTAAATCTCTCAACGTTCATTGTGATGACAAACTTGGAAGAGTAATACTAGTAATAGTAACTACACATGCAAAACAAGGGAGATGAGAGGTAATTCCATGGAGGTATTACATGCGACCATGGAGCAACGCGACTGCATGTATTTGCCCGCGGATTTTCATCTCACCGGAAGCATGTACCAAATGACGTCATTTAAACACGTTTACGATCGTGGTTCTGTTTATACTTCCCCAGAAAGCCTGATTCTGGTCAAACGACGTTTACAAACGCACATTTTTGTGAGTTTACGATCGGCGTTTTGAAACAGCGTTTAAATGAAAGTAAGCATGGACGCAACCGTGTTTTGGACTAATCACGTTTGGAAACGCTGATTCTGGCATGAAAAGTGGAAGCATAAACACGGCCTTAGATAATCAGCACTCGTGATGGTTGTTATTTTTAGCCCTTAAAAATGTCATGTTGCCCTCACAAGCCTAAAATCGGAGAGTTGGATCATTCCGACTCATTTGGTTGAGAGTGCATTATGGACAATTCTATCATGAACATCCAGACCCTTGCTTTTAGTGCAGTAGGTACATGTGCATTGAATAACTGTCAGGTTGTAATGTACATGTACATCATTACTGACTGACTGGTGCGTTTTATACTGACAGAAAATAGTCAATTCCCTCATCAAGCTTATTGTTCTACATGAAAGAAAGTTTGATAGCTAGTGCTCAATTTTTTTTTTAAATAAAATTTGTGGAATGTTTGGATGGCATTATATACCACTTAAGGGTATTCAAATATGATTATCTAATGTACAAAATAAAAAGTATGGGTGCTTGCCACTTCACCAAAGATATATTTTAAAGTAGGATAAACTTTATAGTTTAGACAGAATAACAAAATTCTTAACTATAAATGTCAATTACTTGTATACTTCCCAGAAGTCATATTGCTTGAAGTACAATTGGAGTAGGCGATCAGATTTATACTTCATTTAGTCAATATTCATCAAATATACTGTAGCTTTTATACATTGTACATAAAGGTGCAGTATATGTATGAGACAGTATGAGTATTATATTTGCAAGAGCTTTTAAAAAAACTTGAGGTTTGAAAAGCGGAATCAAGCTTTAAATATTTGTACACGAACTTCAACTCACCCACTTATTATTTACATTTCTCAAGTGATTTAGCAACTTTGGGTGTGATTTCTGATCAGGGTTTTATAGAGAAAACTCAAACATATGAACAGCCTTTTTACCAATAATATTAAAAATCATGCTTTTTGTTGCTTATGGAATGTGAAAAGTGTAGGATGTCAAAAAGGTAAATGCTCATAAAAAGAATATTATTTTCCACCATATTTGTAATTTGTATTGAGTGCAGTAAATAATTTGTTTGATGGATAATTTTTGAATTTAGCATCTGAGAACACTTTTGGTTGGGCATAAATTTTACCAATTGATTAGTGTTTTGAGTGTCAGCATTATAAAAGAAAAGAATCAATTGATGTGTATGTCTACAGCAATAATTGGGAGATGCATAAGCTGTGATTTTGGTTTAAGTGCACAATAAAGTTCCTGAATGGATTATTCAGGGTTGCTGTTGCTAAATACAGAGTTTAACCAAACGTTATTTCAAATCAGATGTGACTGTACTTTTCATCAGGACCTTATCTCAAGTATTGAAAGCCAGCAACAACATATATGTAATTCACACATATCATCTAAAGTGTAATATTTAGTAAACATTATGCTGCCTTTGGTAAACAAGAGAACAGTGTCTAGATTAAATTAAAAAATACATGTATTAACTATGGCATTGCTAGCGTGTCATATTTAAGATTGATTTTGTGAACTCTTCCAATTGGGCCTAGAATATAATCTTAATGAAGAATATAGATGGGCCAGCTCTTCACTGCGCATCCTTTTTCTGGAACAAATATCAATAGTAGGCATGGTGCAATGGTTTGAGATTCTGTACGAGACAAAAGGAAGAACCAATGAAGTGTAAGCTGGCGTTAATTATAGAGTGTCTCTCTCTTTCAATGAAGTGCAAAATCTTGCACCATTGCATGAATAGGAATATTTGCTGTTTGTGTTGTACAATGCTGGTAGTTCGGGAAAATGTGAAGAATGATTTTCCCCTTCATGATAATCTATGAAAATCAGGGACAAATTGTTGCAAGCAAAATTCAAAATCCCTTAGAAGCATGCTTAACTGATTCAAGCATGCATCTGTAGCAACAATGTGCATTTAACCAGTGTCACCTGCAACGATGCATTTTGGATTGTACACATATGTGGTTTAATAGTGATATGAATGTTGCATTCTCATTTGCTTGTGTACAACAAGCTTTATTTTGTACTTTAAGGCCAATGTGCAAAATTCAAACTGGTATTCTAATTGTGCTTTCATAGGGTAGAGCAGCAGATCTGAAGTATATTGAGGCAGCAGCACGTCGTATAGCTGAAGTTGCTACCTCTAATAAGATAGTGGTTGAAAAGAGCACTGTCCCTGTCAAAGCTGCTCAAAGTATTCAAAGAATACTCATGGCAAATACCAAACCAGGCTGCAGATTCGAGGTATTCAAACTTACAATTCTTGTTATATTATTTTTCATACAATGTACCATCACTTTATATGTGAGTTGCTTCTAATAGTGATGTTGCTGTTGTCAGGAGAGTTATCTTTCAGCTCAGTTTTGTAGTGTTCTTAGTTGAGTTTTGAACTGTATTATTTTGTTGGTTGTGATAAATTCTATTCACTTAAAAAAAACTGAGAACAAATTTTGCTAATTGTTGCATTAGACCAACATCATATATGTCTGCAAGGAATAATTTTCCTGGTATCCCATCGCAATTTGCTCCACATTTATTAAAGACTGAGCTACATGTACACCAAAAGTCTTATGTGTTGCAGGTTTGTACAATGTACATAGCTAGGAGTCAGGACCACTAGCGTACCTACGGGGGGGGGGGGCAGGGGGGGCACTCTGCCCCCCCTGACGAGTCACAACCCATGCAAAAACGTATCTTTGCCCCCCCTGACGGGCTTGAAAAACCTTTTTTTTTCCCCCCCCCCGACGAGCTTTAAGACATTCAATGCCCCCCTGACGAACTTGAAGACCTTTTTTTTTTTTTTTTTTTTTTTTGCTTGCCAATTTTTTTCTGGTACGAAATCCTTTATTTGTGATCGAAGACCCTTTTTTTTTTTTTTTTTTTTTTTTTTTTTTTTTTTTTGCTTGTCAAATTTTTTCTGGTACGAAATCCTTTATTTGTGATCGAAGATTTTTTTTTTTTTTTTTTTTTTTTTTTTTTTTTTTTTTTGGCTTGCCAATTTTTTTCTGGTACGAAATCCTTTATTTGTGATCGAAGACCTTTTTTGGCGGACGGTTTTGCCCCCCCTGTGAAAAATTCTAGGTACGCCACTGGTCAGGACTGTACATAACTAGTTGAAAGCTTTTCTCTTTTGACCAAAAATGCTAATCAACTTTGGTATAAAGCAAAATTATTCCCTGGTCAATCTTGATTTTTTTTTGTATGTACATGTACATGTATTGGCAAGTTCAGTAAAAACATGAAACAAAATTTCAAAGAAATCTTCAAGTACTATGATTGCACATTGAAAGATGTGTTTTGATTTCCACTTTATTTAAAGCCATACTCGAGAACTCATTGTAAAGAGAGTTTGTGGATAGAGTGCCTTGCAGTTACTCATTTTTGTGTTTTTTATGGATATAGTTTATGAAATATGGACATCGGGGTAATCAAGTATCACTTACAAGTCTAAGGTCACATGATCAAGGTCAAATGTCATTTAGGGTCAATGAACAAAGTATGATATCATTATATGATTTTTTTTTTGTGAATACTTATTTTATAATAGTTTTCAAAGTCAGCACTGCTGCCATATTGAATTGCATATTAAAATGCAGGAGAGACTGCCAGAGGCGTTCCACTTGTATTGGTCAACTTTTCATTTTCTATTTAGGAATGTGACCTTCTGTTAGGATTTGGTTTGTGATCATCATAATTGGCATTTATCTTTAATTTCAGGTCCTTTCAAATCCAGAGTTCCTTGCTGAAGGTTCTGCAATTAAGGATTTGTTGCAACCAGACCGCGTCCTTATTGGAGGAGATACATCTCGCAGTGGACTCAAAGCCATAGATGAACTAGCATCAATCTATGAACATTGGGTATCAAAGGATCGAATCATTAAAACAAACACATGGTCTTCAGAACTCTCAAAATTGGTAAGTTCTGATTTTTATGTAACTACCAATTATGTCGAGCTTATTTCTGATTCTTCAATACATTTGTCTTATGTTGCATGTAATTCATGAAAAGTATGATTGCATACATGTTCTGATTTCAGAAAATTTCAAATGAATGGGATTTTACACAAATTTAAAAAATATGAAAAATTACCCCATTCATTATCATAATTACTCGGCTATCCACACAGCATTTTTCTTTTCCTGTTGACAGGAATTAACTTAAGCTTATTTTCCCCCATTGTTTTTTTTTTCTTAAAATGTTTATTTTAATTGATTCTAGTGAAAATTCAAGTTAAGAGGCCAAATATTTCAATGTTGAATTTGCTCTTGACCTTTTAAGGCTGCCAATGCATTCCTAGCTCAAAGGATTTCAAGTATCAACTCAATAAGTGCAGTCTGTGAAGCAACGGGGGCTGATGTCAGTGAGGTTGCACACGCCATTGGTATGGACTCTAGGTTAGGACCAAAGTTTCTACAAGCAAGTTTAGGTAAGAGAATGAGTTCTTGAAAACATTTAAGTCTCCATTGGACCTTTTGTCATGAAACTCGTTATGAAAGGAGTGTTACAAGGTAATGCTTCTTGCGACTGAAGTATTATTGAAGGATTGGAGAAAATTGTTTGATGAGGGCCCTGATTTGAAGTTGTGTTCTTCATTAGAGAAAAGTATATGATAACTTGATTAAAGTTTAGACAAAATGAAAGGAAGTTATGTGTTGAGAATGGAGAAACATGAGAAATAAGTTACAAAGAAAGACAGAAAAAATATTGATGTTTTAAGTTTAACTTTTGAGTAAACACTATTCATCTTGGTTGCTGTCACAGATGTCAGAGCAAGGACGCAACATTACAAAAGCCATTTCACCGTCTTAGTTTGACATTTCAGGACCAACGTAAATACATAGTTTTTTTATGTGTGATAATCTATTTGATATGTCATCTTGCACTTGAGTATTTTCTCTGAGATTTTGTGCATTTGATAAATTGTTATCAATTTTTATTTCTAGGTTTTGGAGGCAGCTGCTTCCAAAAGGATGTATTAAATCTTGTTTATCTCTGTGAAGCCTGTAATCTACCTGAAGTAGCACTGTACTGGCAACAGGTGAGCAGCTATTAGGAAAATTGTCATTTTACATTATTCCTTAATTTTTTTATGGCTCATCAATATCTTCTTTCGAAATCCAAATCTAGATATAACTTCTGGGTTTTTTTCCATTTCATGATCGAACTACTCGGTGACAGTGTGGAGAAATCGCACGTTCACTAGCATTCGCAATAGGTTTTGCACGCAAGTGGAGCTTGATGTGGGAAAGCCAATCATGTCTCTGGTACCATCATAGATGTCATCAAATTCGAGTCAATTCAGAGACCGATGCGAGGCATATTTCGGAGAGGCATTTTAGCGCTTTTTAATTAGCGATTTCCACCTTATGTATTATTTTTTTTATTTTCAAATGACCTAATGATAATCCCCTCATCACTACCTTTCCATTGATATATAATAAGACCATATTCATAATCAATATATTTCTCCTTTAATATGACTGTACCACAAATAAATTTTGGTATTTATTGTTATTGCAATATATATATTTTTCATATTTCTTTTAGGTTATTGATATGAATGATTTCCAAAGGAGACGTTTCGCCAATAAGATCATCGCTTGTCTGTTCAATACTGTGACAGACAAAAAGATTGCTATCCTAGGGTTTGCCTTCAAGAAAGATACAGGAGATACAAGGTAAGGTTTCAATACTGCAACAGTTTCTCAGATGGAAAACCTGAAAATTCATTCCCAAGATAATCGAGCAGACATTGTTCGATAAGAGCATTATCACTGAACAAAGATAGTGGACTTGTGGCCCCTTTTGGCTTAAGGGCAACAGTAAGTTACCGAATGTGGGAAATATACATTGTATTGTATTCTTTTGAATTGGTAGTAGCTGAAGACTGGCGCTATAATGTAAAACCATGTCACATTAAACCAAGATTGTGTCATTGTTTTTCTTCATCCCAGAGAGTCTTCCAGCATTTACCTCAGTAAATTCCTGATGGATGAGGGTGCCAAACTCAGTATATACGACCCCCAGGTTGAGCATGCTCAGATCATGTGTGAACTGACCAATCCTTGTATATCTGCAGATCCTGAAAGAGGTCAGTAAAATTAAGACGTTAATACCTTATTTGCAAAACTCATAGCCCCCGACTAATCGGGGGCTATGCAACTACATGTATGTCTAGTGTTCAGAGGCAATACAAGGGCGTTCTGTTTGGGGAGGGGCAGGATAACCCACGCAGGATGATTGAACGACATGTATATTTGTTTATAAACAAATAATAGGGTTACTGTTTAGTTAAGCAACATTGACATTTATTTTACACCTTTTCTTCTTTTCTCTTAACCATCCCCCCCTTCACTTCATTACTGTATTTGAAATGTTATAGGGGCAGCCGGGCAGGGACACCATGCTTGCCTCCCATTATACCATCCATATCATCGTTCGGCTGTTAAAACTTTGTTTTTAATGATAAAAAAAGCAGTAGTAAAGCTCAGAAAAAGCTTTACTTTAGAGAGTTGATATAAGTGGAAACCTTCTTTTGTTTAGGAGTTTTCAGAAACAATGTTTTAAAAGCCTAGTGACGATTATTTTGTTATGTATCACTGTGCCAATCATGGTCGTGATTAATAATTCCTTCTTCCATATCCCTCATATATCACAGTTGAAAAGCTTGTCACCATCTGTTCTGACCCCTATGAAGCTGTGAAGGGAGCCCATGCATTAGTTATTTGCACAGAATGGGATGAATTCAAGGTTAGTACCTCTTTGTTATTATTTTTATTTCTAAAAAAAAATGAGGAGGGGAGGGGTTGACTTGAAGTTTAGTTGCAAAGTGCTAGAATTGATGACAGTTAATAATATTTCTGTAGAACGAAACTGCTTTAGTTGAGATCAGGTTACATTTATTACTTTTTTTTAACTTATAAATGAAGTCAATCTGTTTCCAACGAAGTATCAAGGGAGTGTTTAAAGATAATTGTGAGAAATATTCTGTTATGAAGTGAGTAATTGCTTAGGCAGTAGTGAGATAACAAGTGTGGTATGCTATCAATACAGGCTACTCACAAAATAGGGCCAAAATTCATTCAGGTTTAACAATGAATCAAACAGCAAACAACCACTTCTAATGAATACTCTGTAGTCAAGAAGTTTTCAAGAATTCAGTTATGAAATAAATGAATAATTATATTCCCCTTTAATAACCCTATTAGGCTTGGTCTTAATGATTGGTTTGTATAATCAAACAAAACTTATTAAAAAAACTAGATTAACAAATACTTGATGGGATCAGTCAATATTCTTCTCTTGATCAAAAGTTATCCTAACACCATTAACTTTGCAATTTGCCTCCATCAGGATTATGACTACATACGTATCTACAATGACATGCTCAAGCCAGCCTTTGCCTTTGATGGCCGACGCATCCTTGACACTGACCGCCTTGAGAATCTTGGTTTCCATGTTGAGGTCATAGGTCGTAAGAGCTGGAAGAATGGTATTCTACCTGTCACCCCTTAGATGAGGTTGGTATTCCTTTCTCTATCTCTGTGAATATGCAAAGATACTTTGTATTTCTTATCAACAATCAGATGCCAAATAGCACAAACTCATTACAATTTTAATATCCACTTCATTTCTATGGAGTACAATTTTTATCATCATTGGTTGATTAAGATGCAGAATTGTTATATTGCAAAATTATTTTTAGCTGAGTGTGTATTTTTGTATTAGTGTACAATGCAATACAACTCCATTTTATAGTGGTTTCCACATTTATATATTCTTGTGCTAGTACTGTACAAAGCAAAGGCACCAATATGGCTGATAGTGTGTAGAATGCAGACTTGGTTTAAGAACATATTATACTCTGAGGGAAGTTTGTATCTAGGGTTTGATGGTACGATATATTCATAATTTTCTCATACATTTATATTTTACTTTTTAGAGGGGGTGGAAATAGTGATGAATTCAATTTTTTTTGTAATGATTTGAATTGAAGTAATGTATGTATTGCTGCTGAGGCAACAAGACATTGTATAAAAAAATTCAAATAAAAGAAAAAAAGCCTGCGGTTCCCATAACACTATCAAATGGGATAGTTTTCCGTTGACATATTGTATTGGCTTCTTTTTTTTTTAATAGTTGGCTGAGATTTGAACAGACAGAATATACTAGTAGATTATCTTGTCTTTAAATGAAAAGGTATCTTCCACAAAATATACAAGGTCTTGTTTTCCCAGCTCAATGATACAGTATGATATGCTATAAGTGTGCTTTCTGTTAGTTTTTTTAATGTAGATGTTTCCTCTTTAGAAAATCAATGCAAAAACCAAATAAAACATTGTGTATTTGTATTTCATGTGCCTTTATTGTAATTAAATTATGTTAAAATTGAATTATGTAATATATGAAAGATAAAGAATTACATGTGAGAAGAGAATACTTTATATTTATGTATAGTATCAATTTGATTAAGAATGAGATGCTACAATATCAATGTATGTTTCCCAGACAATGACGAGAGAGAGTAATATTTTTATATTAGCTTTTCTACTTTTTACCTTGCACATGTACATATTTGAAAAGGGCTTTGCAATCCAGACCCATAACACAAAACTTCATCATTGATCTAACAATTGATTTTAACTGTAGATTGCTCTTACTCCATACAGTCTAGAATAACACTTTCTGTGATCAGTAGCTATCGTAACTAGGTCCTCTTCATATTTGCCACCTTGACATATGACATACATGCCCTGACGTACATGTAGTAACAGGTACATTTCCAGATTGTATTGAATTGTTATTGAAAGTTGATTGTGTATTATTTATGAATCACTGCTGAGTAATTTTAAAAGTACACGTATATTGTTGATATTCTTTTTTTCTGAATGCAAAACAGGACTCGGACAGAAATTTCGAAGAAAAGAGAGGTGTTTTTTTAGTAGCACTGTGTGGATTTACCGTTCAATGTAATCATTCCACATGATTTTCCACATTGATTTAGGATGACAAAATAAATTTGGGACCAAATGCTGCATTTTCTTTCTTGAAATGCTTAGACAACCAGGTTAAGATCCCATGTACATTCACATGAGGATTTTATATTGATTCCAAACGTTAATATATCTGAATCATTTTATTAGGCCTTTAGAATGGATATGCATCACCTTGAAACTCTCTCTCGTTTTCTTTTCTTGTTTCTTGATATTGTTACTGCTCCAATGCAACTCGTTGCCTTTAGTACCACTTTTCTGATTATATCAACCTCCTGCTTTTATGACACGATATACATACCTAATTTATTCTACATGTACACCTTTTTTCTTGGCTCCTGAAATCAAAGCTTATATTGCGCAGTTTGCTGAGTGCCTGCTGCACGATTGGGAGGTCAAGGGTTCAGTCGCTGGCCGAGTAATACCAAATTATTTTACTTAAAATAGGACCTTATTAATTATTTTTAGGCACTTTGAGAATGGAGAGGGGTAATAACATTATGTCATGCCTGGCCTGCTGGCTGGGAGAACAGTTCATATGAGCTGAAGTTGTTGCCCTGAGTTTTTAATATTTGGTTAATTGCATTGACTAATACTGTATGTGTTAGTCAATCCTTTCTAGCTATCCTAGGTACTGTTAATAATTGTTCCTGTTTAACAGAGTACTTTTCAAACTCTTTGTACTATATGCATTTCATGTTAATGTATCCCTGCTGAAATGGAATAAAATGAAGGTGAATTTTGTTTGTAAATCCATGAGTTTCATTTTCATCACATGCAAAGCCAGAAATTTAATACTATCCTTCATGTTTATTACAATAATAAAAATTAATGATGATGAAAATATTGGATTGAAAATTAAATTTCCAGGGTCTGCTCAGCATTATTATGTAATAACTTTAATTTGCTATGTGTAACACATATGAGATCTCTGAAATTACATAACATTACATGCAACATCCTAAGCACAGTTTTACTTTGAACAGTATTTTTGTATCTGTCTTTCATTACTTCCTATTCAGTTTTATACTTCCAATTGGCTATGTTTAACAGGCTATGTGCAGGTGTATTTACTCAGATATCTTTGCTGATATGTATACATGTAATTTCAAATGGTACACAAATAATTGGGGGATAAATAGAAATCATGTTTAAACAATTTAAAAGATTTGAATAGAACATCACATGATCTAGCTCAAGCCGATGTGTGTTTAAGAGATATTTTCATTATTCATGGTATTTTTATTCATAGCATGAGAAACAGCATAATAACTATTTATACACTGTACCTGTAAGATGCTTGAATATTGCTTTTAACGGCTGAATCTACAAAATATAAAGTAGACTCATTTATTTATATATTATTATTTATTAATCATATAAAGTAGTACTTCTTTTGACACAAAATGTGAATGCATAGTGTACATATTGTATTGCAATTCACAAGTACATTCAGATGCAAAATATATGGGTCCCCTCTCAAATTATTTTGATGACTTCAGAATTATTTTTGATAAAAATGAGTTACATTGTTTGCATTTTTATTTTTTTTTAAGAAATGCTTTGTTGTACATTATGCAATTTTTACTACCGACTGATTATTCTCTCATCAAATCTGATTTCTGCTGACTTGTATAGTAATACTCAATGTTATAATAATGAAGATTTATATAAAGTCATATTTGTACAAATATGATAAATTTCTTTGGTATAAAAAAGAAATTTTAAAGTGTAACATATCCTGCTGAAACATGTGCATGTTTTGAAAACATCATTCATTGAAATTTCATTAGTCTGAGAGGCCAATTATGTCCTAAATTGAATTTGTTGGGGAAATCATTTTCAATTGAATTACATGCACTCTGGGTAGTATTGATAAGAGTAAAATATAAAAAATGAATTTATTAATGAAAAGTTGGCAAGGTTCATCTCACTGCTTTTTCCTGTTGAAAAAGGTGATATTTTCATATTGAGCGCAACTCGTAGATTTTACATGTTTAGACTCTGTGTTGTGGTTAATTATGTATTTCAGTGACTAATTTTAAGAAAGATTATTACATGTCTGGATTAAATTTGTAGTTCTGTGATGCTAGGAAGGAATAGATTGTCAGCGATCCCCCCCCCCCCCCTCCGTTAAAAAAGGGAGAGGGGAACCAAAAGTGATGCAACATGTTTACTCTCTAATGCAGTTTTCATGGCAGCAATTGTACAAGTATCACTGACCCTACAATGGCAAATGGAGGCAACATGTTTTTCCTGTAAAGACAAGTGTAGCATGTATCTTTACCATTCTCCACCACAATGTTGAACGAGAGTGGAGATCGTGCACTTTATGTGGAACTGAGATTGAATTCCAATGACTTGGAGCTTCATAAAGCTGTTCATAAGTTAAGAGTGACTTTAAGTACGACTGGCGATCCTTTCTTTTGGTAAATGATATTCACCATTAAAATGTTCATTGGTGATTTAGCGCGTAAAAAAGGTTCACCCGTCGTTCTTAAAGACTGCTCTTAACTCACAAACAGCTTAATAATTGTTACAAATGCTTAAAAATAAAGTGAATGTATGAAATGGACAGCAATGCAATTGATGTCTTGTGTAATAGGCATGTACCTCTTAAAAGAATGAGAACACACTACAAATGAATATTTACCAAGACTCAGAATTGGTTGATATTATGTAGGTTACTTTTTTCCCTGTTGTCATGTCACAACAAAATTCTTGGCCAGTAAAAACCAATTGCTTTCAGTATTCAGGGTTGTTTTCATTAATTTCAGTATTATACTCCGGCTTTATTTCATACATTCAGACTGTACTGGGATGAAATGAAGAGGAAGAAACTATGGCAGCATGTCCTTTGCATTGATCCCACTTTAGATGATATGTATTTGCTGAAACAGTTTTTATGAATCATCTTTTAAATCAGATTTCATGAATCATGTGCCTTGGTAAATGAATTGTAAATTAATAAATATGAATTCAATCAATGTTCTGTGTTTTTATGTTGATTTCATATTCTTTTTATCAGGTCAGAGGAGGTTTATAACACTCACTTGGTCCCATATTCATAAAGCCTTCATAAGTCTAGTAATCGGGTGTAATTAGGTAATAACTAGACTTATTCACATTTTGTGAATTAAGGGCCATAACAACATGTGAAATTCTGATGATTTTTTTTCTCAATACTAAAATTAAAGTTTATACTGTCCTTTTCTCTCGTTGTTTTAATGCTTAAAAAAGGTTTCACCAAGAGCGGAAGAAAATATTCCTAATCTCAAATGACCTGTCAACTCTAATTAAAAGATGTAGATAAAGAGAATGGAAGTTGCACAATTTTGAAAAAAAAATCACCAAGACATGGTTACATTTATAAGCCCTGTATGTTTAGTTATATACAGCAATATGCACATGCTATTCTCTAATAAAGGAAAACTTTAAACAGGCATTTTATTATCTCAAAAAGTCACCATATCAGCTTTAATGCATTATCTGCATCCTTACGCCATTTACAATCATTTATATGCACAAACACAATTCATACATCATACTTTGTTTTGTTCTCATGAACAGAAAAAATGTACAATTATTAACAGGTACATGTATGTTGCATCAACTGCGATACATAATATGATTAAAGGTCAAGTCCACCCAAACATCAAGGTTAGTCAAATACATTGAGAAAAAATACAACTTAGCACTGAAATTTCAAATAAATTTAATTTATAATTTTTCTTTTGTTCATATTCACAAAATAAGCAAATGAGAAAGCTGATGTCAAACACTCACTTTTGGTGAATATGAAAATAAAGCTCTATATTGACTCATTGTAGATTACAAAACAATTCCACATGTTCACAGAGGAATCGAACCAATGTTTTTCCATTGTAATAAAGAAGAGAAGAATTTCTAGACATCAACAGTTCCTTCCTTTGTAACCACATGAAATGGGCATACAGTAGCATTTTGACATGGCTCCACAGACATATTTGTGTTCTTTCACTACATGAGTCAATGTCTGCCTGGCAACTAATCAAGATTCTAACAAGCAAATATAAAATCATTCCACAGGGACGTAATTTTAGTAACAAATTTGATTTTGCGAAAACATCTCATCAAAACCTTACATTACATGCACAGGTAAATAACTTTACATGATATATTTAAAATCTAACAGGATGTATTTTAGAGACAAAATCTAGCTTGACTTGCTTTTATCTGGCTCACAAAAGGTGTATTAGTGAGCCAGTTCAGCCCTTTTATCTCAATGCGCTGTATTCAAAGCTAGGGACACTGCTTAAACTGCTTCCATACTCAATTCTTGAGTTCTAAAGGTTATATATCAAACGCAATGCTCAATTTGGGTAGCAAAGCATGTGGAAGGGTTCCTACAAAAGGAACTTGGATTAAATAAATAGGACTATAAAATATGAAGTCTGAACTGTTATTTTGTTAATTAATGCCAGCAAGAATGTAATGGGCAAGTGAATTTGAGCTGGTATATCACGGAGGGAACCAATGTGTATGTTAACCCATGTAAAATAGAAGGTACCTGTATAATTCCTACATGTTACCTAATGTTATGAAAACTTAACAGGTGATATGTGTTGAAATTTACACAATGTGGAGAAAATGCAAATTATTACCAGTATATTATGTAATCAGAACTACAACACTGACCTTAGAATCAACTTAATGATTGAATTTATGGCATGATTTCAGAGTATGGGGATTCCAGTAATCTCTGTGTACTGGTAGTTATCCTTGTCTAACTTTGCCCCCCCCCCCTTCCAAAAATTTCAAATGCACCTTCAGACATTTGGGTTGAAAAATAATTTAAGTAAATGAAAATTAAAAGTGCTGAACATGAAGGATACCAGTATTCAACCTTGCAAATCAATTACACTATAATTAATTTTCAGATTGGGATACCCTGTTGAAATACTTCAAAATAAATTTACAAGTTAAATCATATCAAGTAAAACAAAACTTTTTTTTATATGCCAAAGTACTCAATTGATACCTGATTCTTTACCCAAAAAAGGTTTTAATCATTAATTTTTAGAAAATACGCCCACTTGAATGGTAACGAATAAATCCATTGCATATCATTTTACAAACATCCACTGTTATGTTAATTATTCATTTTCTATTTCCTTTCTTTGTGATGTTTCAGTATCCTATATTCCTCATACTTCTGCTTTAACACACAAATCATTCTACACTAAGTTTAAAGTCCCTTTCTTTCAGAATATAATGCAGATTGGAAGACTAAGAAACACAATTTACAGTCTATTCAAGACATACATGTAAATACCTCAACCTTGTAGTCTGTACAATTAAAAGAAATTATGTAATCATGGTTATCACATATTGAAAAAATGGAATACCCTTCAAAATACACGTTATGCATAAGGCATGCCCTAAATAATAATATTAAGTGTCAGAGTAAATTATGTGAAAGACATTTTCTTGTATGATTGAACACAAGTATATAGTGGAATTCTGAAATCATGCACTTAAGTGAACATTGTTTTTTAAATTGGCAACAATGAAAATCGAAATTAGGTTATTTAAACCGGCCAGTATTAAAACAGGAATAGACTGGATTAAGAAATATAAACTAGAATTGAACCTTTGAACTTGATCATGTGACCTGAAACTCGCACAGGATGTTCAGTGATACTTGATTACTCTTCTGTCCAAGTTTCATGAGTCAGATCCATAAACTTTCGAAGTTATGATGGTAATTCAACAGATACCACCACTATGGCCAAAGCTCATTGACCTTTGACCTTAGCCATGTGACCTGAAATGCACACAGGATGTTCAGTGATACTTGATAACTCTTATGTCTAAGTTTTATGAACTAGACCAATAAACTTTCAAAGTTATGTTGGTAATTCAACAAATACCCCCAATAGGGCCAAAGTTCATTGACCCAAAATGACCTTTGACCTTGGTCATGTGACTCAAAACTCAGGCAGGATATTCAGCAATACTTGATTAACTTTATGTCTAAGTTTCACGAACTAGGTCCATATATTTTCTAAGTTATGATGACATTTCAAAAACTTAACCTTAGGTTAAGATTTTGATGTTGATTCCCCCAACATGGTCTAAGTTCATTGACCCTAAATGACCTTTGACCTTGGTCATGTGACTCGAAACTCAGGCAGGATGTTCAATAATACTTGATTAACATTATCGCCAAATTTCATGAACTAGGTCCATAAGTTATGCTGTCATTTCAAAAACTTAACCTTCGGTTAAGATTTGGTGTTGACGCCGCCGCCGTCGGAAAAGCAGCGCCTATAGTCTCACTCTGCTTCGCAGGCGAGACAAAAAATAAAAAAAACTAGATTTTAATTCGTCATGCGGACGAATTAGGTGGTCTGTCCTTATTCTCGCCATCATGTTCACAATCACCATGTTCATGCAGATCAATATGATCATCATGATGACAACTGAATGTTCATTATTGACACAATACTTGTGAAAGACGGGAGATGATAAAGCACTGAGAAAAAGGTCTCTTTAATATATGACAATACATGTGATATGAAAAAAAAGTAATTATAATGTGTTTTATCTTGCTAAATTTTAACTTTCATACCTTTTAATTGTCATAAAGGATCACGTACGCAGTGGTAAAAAGAAAAAAAAAGAAAAAAAAAATCATCTTGTTTACCCCAGGACTCGAACCTGCGCCCCCGAGAACGCAAGTCAAGTGCGTTATCCATTGAGCCAAGATATTCCCCATAAAGATTACACGTAAGGAAATTTGAGAATTACAAATCCAATTTTGCAAGCGAAAAACGGGCATGATCTCGGCATCTGATCGAAAAATGAAGGCAACACTCCCGAAAGCTAAGAATCTCAGCTACAACATACTAAAAGCTCAAAAATGGAGATATAGCTCATGAAATAGAAGAATGTAGAATCTAGTTTTGAGAAAAAGTCATGTCCCATAGAGATTACACGCAAAATGAGTAAAAATGACACGCCTCTTTTCATCGCTGTTTTACGCCATGATGCGTTTTTCAAAATGAAAATTCATGTCAACTGAGGAGAAAGAGTACATTCTAAACTACAACATAACGAAATCTGGGCGAAAAACAATCAATATTTACGGAGTTATGATCAAATTTGCATAAATTTGATGACGTCATTTTTGAAAAAAATGAAATTTTCAGTTTAGGCGCAATTTTGATGACGTCATGATCCAATTGAGGGACAATGGTGACATGAAATCAAATCTACAACTCATACTCTATCGATATATGACAAAAAAATTGGGGTCAACGGACTATTTAAAGAGCTACAGTGAATTTTCAATAGACATGTTTTTGCCCATATATGGCCTATAGTGACAGCTCGCGCGCACACGTGCTGCAAACTTTAACGGGTGTTAATTTCGTTATTAATGGTCGTAGAAGGTTGATCAAGGTATCAAATTGCTCAGAATTATATCATCAATGCAATGATATAAAAAAAATTGTGTTTCTGCGTTGCGTTATGGCGTTACGCGCGGAAACGCATATGCGCAAATTTTTGAAATGCTTAAAATGACTTAAAACGTACCCAAAAATTTTTATAGGCCATTTGGAGAATTTTTTTGGCTTTGATAAATAGACAGTCAGATAGACATACATATTTAAACAGATACACATAAGAAAGATAGATAAACATACATAATAATTGAAACACATAAATATATATTAAATTGAAAGATAAATGGATCGATAGACAGATAGACAAATTCAAACAGATAGATATACGATAGATAGATAGAACATATCTAGATAGAAAATAGATAGAGAGACAGACATACAAATAGAGAGATAGAAAGAAAGATAGATAGTTCGATAAATATATCATGTAGGTAGATAGATGGATAGATAGATATAGATAGACAGACAGATATATAGATAGAGAGAGAGAGAGAGAACGAGAGACAGACAAATAGATTGATATAGAAAGATAGACATTTTCAAACAGATAGATAGATATTAGAGAAATAGATAGATAGATCGATAGATGGATAGATAGATAGATAGACATATTTAAACAGATAGATATATATACTAGACAGAGATATAGATTGATAGACAGATAGATAGATAGATATATTGTAGGTCTACAATATAGACAGACAGACATATGGATAGGTAGAGTGAGAGAGAGAGAGAGACATATTCAAACAGATAGATATATATTAGACAAAGAGATAGATAGATATGTCATGTAGGTAGATAGACAGATAGATAGAAAGATATATAGATAGATTTTAACATAGACAGCGGATAGATAGACGGATATGATTAGATATCTAAAAAGTAATTATAATCTGTTTTATTTTGCAATATTTTAACTATTATTTATTAGAATTCTTATAATTGATCGTGCACAAGTCAAAAAAAAAAAAAAAAAAAAAAATTATGTTCACCCGCGGACTCGAACCCCTGCCCGCATGATTGAATGAGATGCAAGTCTGACGCCTAACCGATTGAGCTAGAATATTTCCCATAGACTTTACACGTAAGGAAAATACGACTCGAGATTCTCAAATCCAATTTTGCAAGTGAAATACGGGCATGATCCCGGCATCTGATCGAAAAATGAAGGCAACATTCCGAAAGCTTAGAATCTCAGCTACAACATACTGAAAGCTCAGGGATAACTGACAAGAAAAAATGGAGATATGACTCACGAAATAAAGGAATGTAGAATCTAGTTTTGAGAAAAAGTCATGTCCCATAGAGATTACACGCAAAATGAGTAAAAATGACACGCCTCTTTTCATCGCTGTTTTACGCCATGATGCGTTTTTCAAAATGAAAATTCATGTCAACTGAGGAGAAAGAGTACATTCTAAACTACAACATATCGAAATCTGGGCGAAAAACAATCAATATTTACGGAGTTATGATCAAATTTGCAAAAATTTGATGACGTCATTTTTGGAAAAAATGAAATTTTCAGTTTAGGCGCAATTTTGATGACGTCATGATCAAATTGAGGGACAATGGTGACATGAAATCAAATCTACAACTCATACTCTATCGATATATGACAAAAAAATTGGGGTCAACGGACTATTTAAAGAGCTACAGTGAATTTTCAATAGACATGTTTTTGAAATACGGGCATGATCCCGGCATCTGATCGAAAAATAAAGGCAACATTCCGAAAGCTTAGAATCTCAGCTACAACATACTAAAAGCTCAGGGATAACTGACAAGATAAAATGGAGATATGACTCACGAAATAAAGGAATGTAGAATCTAGTTTTGAGAAAAAGTCATGTCCCATAGAGATTACACGCAAAATGAGTAAAAATGACACGCCTTTATTATTTGCAATTTTTGAGGATGATCCGTTTATTAAAATGAAAAATAAAGGCATTAACTCAGAAAGAGTAAGACCTAAGCTACAACATTAAAAAAATTGGGCGAAATTTGATCAATATTTACGGAGTTAGAGCCAAATTTGCATAATTATAATGACGTCATAACACACAAAATGGATATTTTGACTTCCGAAGCCATTTTGATGACGTCATATATACGTTAGGGTCAAATGAGACATGAAATCATATGTATGATTCATATGCTATCGAAATATGAAAAAAAAATTGGGGGTCCCCATTCGTGCTGAAGAGCTACAGTGAATTTTGAATAGGCATGTTTTTGCCCATATATGGCCTATAGTGAGTGTTAATTTCGTTATTAATGGTGGTAGAAGGTTGATCAAGGTATCAAATTGATCAGAATTATATTATCAATGCAATGATATAAAAAAAACGGTGTTTCTGCGTTGCGTTGGAGGCATTACGCGCGGAAACGTGCGCGCATACGTGTGCGTGCGCAAATTTTTGAAATGCTTAAAATGACCTGAAACGTACTCTACTTTGGTCAAAAAGTGATTTTGAGCAATTTGAAATTTTGACGAGCGCATACGTGCGCGTCGAGACCTCCAGGTGACCTTTGATGACATGACCTGTTGACCCTTGACCTGAAGTTGATGTGATGTAAATTTGATTGATTTTTGATAATTGATAATGGAGATATGATTGATAATGTGATTTTACAAAATGGCGTCTAGATGACGTCATCATGACCTGATGACCTTGAAAAGCTTCTTTGGCGTTTCCATGACAGATGCTATTGATGACATGAAATTCAATGAAATTGACATGGTCAAATTCGAGATATCTTGGCGACAAATATCTAGCCATTAAAAATAAATAATGAAAAATAATAATAATAAAGAAAATTCTGACGAAATTAAGAGGTGATCTGTCAAAGACAGACCACCTAATAAAAAGTTAAATATCTGCTCTTTAATTTGAAACCACAATCAAAGAAAATCGTCGAGAAATAAAAAGTTCTGTTCCTTCGAAACAATGCTTGAATTTCTATTATTCAATGAAACAAACATGTTTTTACCAGTTTCCCACCAAAGCTATTGCACGCTTAACAAAAGAATAAAGGCATGACTGATCATCAACAAATCAGAGTGCTGAGCAAGTCTGACCGCTAACCTGTAAAATCCCTACATTTTATGAAATTATTGGAATTCAGACCATATTTTGAATTGACAAAACTCTGTTATTTCTTGGCCAGTTTCTGTAACTGAGGTATAAAAAAAAAGAGCAGATATCTAACTTTTTAGAACTTTTTACTCAGATACCGCCCACCAAGTGACGTTTTGGTAGCCTTTCTAAAAATTGTTTTTACTTACTCATGCGTGAATGAAGAATCATCTCAATTATTTCAGATGCAAAAGGAGGCTCTAAGCTTTAAAATGATACGTAATTTGTCCACTTTGTTGTGATTAAGTTATGACAAATCATTGATAATTCTCAGTTTTGTTTTCTGTGCGATGCACCATAATATGAGCCATTAAGTTGTTGCATTACTTTCTCTTTACTGATACGAGACAATTGTGAGAATAAATTGGACAATTTATTTTATTGAGTTTTAGTTCCAGTTCCAGTTTGCAAGTAGAGGGTGTTTAGAAAAATAATTAATTTGAATAGTGTGCAAGGGTGTGGTTTGATATTGGAGGTATGAAGTTTTATGTACTAAGCACATACAGTGCAGTTGATTTTGATATCTGGATCGTGATGGTTAGGTGTGAGAGTGAACCCTGTTTCTTGCTGGTATGAGTGTTGTAGAATAGGTGATTTACCAGAGCCTTGTTTTAGGTATTTCTTCAGGCAACACTAGGTTATTAAGGTCTTTCCATGCCCTTCAAGTTCCCAGTTTCCTTGATTTTTTACCATAGGAGAGTGAGTATATATTTTGTTCTACATTTAAACCTTAAGAAATAACTATGAAACAATATTCTTAAAAAAATGTATATAAAATGACAAATTTGTATTACAAGATGTTGAAAGCATTATTTTGGCAAAAGTAAAATAATCAACCTTCTGTATACACATACAGATCGAGACTATTGATTGATACAATAATTTATATGTAATCATATATGCAAACGTGATCAATTATTTAATCAGAACTCCTGGTTAGAAATTGAAAGAGCATGTTTTCAAGTAATTTTATTAATTTTGCACTCACAAGAATTTATTTCATACCTTGTGTGTTTATAGAATGTTATCTGATTTTACAAGCACAAAGCTAACACTAAGATACTATGAAATAGAACTATCCAGTAAATCTAAACATCATAAGAATAAAGGAATGAAGCATTTAAGCGGTAACTAATTTTGTAAGGGATTATGGAATTGGTAAGTTAAAAAAGCCATTATTGAATTCAAGGTTATTTTATTGCAAGGCTACTATATTTCTTTAGGTGCATCTTAAGATGCACCTAAAGAAATTTCACCTCAATTTTATTTGTAGGAGGGAAAAGAATGAAGTTAGAAAAAAAGAAACTAATTGAAAGAAATTTGGCAAAATTTTATTTCTTGTACTAAAAGATTTTAAGAAATAATTGACTGTAGTCTGAATTTAGGTAAAAATATATTATCGTGGATGAGGGTGTGTTCATTTCATTTTTAGCCGTAATCCTGTGATTCTTCGACCGATTCAAGCCAACTGAACTTGCAGGGAAAGACAGGCTGCCCCGGAGGGAACCAACTTCAAGAAACTTTTTGATTCTCTGGGATATTCGGAACAATCCAAGATACTTCACATCCTGCGAGGATACCTCATGGGAATGTGAAATAAGGTGGCTTGAAATCTGCATATTTAGGATAACCATCGTTTGAGACACTGTCCGTAGCTGATCTTCAAACTCTGTATTTTCATTTCAAAAGGCCATTCTCGATTCAAGTTTACAATTCCAACGCTTAAAACTTTAATTTTATTACCATATTCCGGAAATCACTTAATCACAAAGCAAACTAGTCCACTAATGGTAATAACTGACAGAAAGTTTTGATTGCTGCAAATAAAACAAAGAAGATGCTGCACTCACATCAATTATAAGATTTAGAATTTCCTTGATCCAGTATCTAAAATTCACAATATTTGAATCCAAGATGGCTAGTACACCCCTGTATACCCTTCTCTGTTTGTGGATTAACTGTGTGCTATTCTCTCTATCTGGAGGATTGTCTCTGAAGTATGATATATTAGGAAGGAATGGATCTCTAAAGTGGACCTCAATCGCTACTAATGGATGCCAACTTACCTACACCAGCCATGGAATGGACGCCAGCTGTAAAAATCTTGGTCTTCATTCTGTTCCTAAAGGTCTTCCACACAACACAATAGTGCTTGATCTCTCTAGAAACAAAATTAAAACTCTCCACAACAAATCTTTCTCCTATCTTCCAGACATAATCAAACTTGACCTGTCCTTCAATGTCATCACTGTGATAGAAGATGGTACCTTTAAGCCTCTGGGTAATCTCACAGAATTAAATCTGGGAAGTAACTACATAGAGTCTTTACCAGAAGGTTTACTTCATTCAAATAAATTTCTCTCCGTTTTCAAACTTAATTTGAACTATTTGAGTTCAGTCCCCAAAGATGCTCTTCCATGGTCTAAAAATATGAAATCACTTGATCTGGGTAAAAATCACAGAATATCCTCCATATCATCCCTTGACTTTGCACATCTTCAGAATTGCCCACTCATGAAACTTGACATGAGTAATTGTGGCTTATACAATCTTTCAACAAATACTTTTGCAGCTTTAAAGAGTATTCATCATTTACTACTTGATTCAAATCATATGCAGGAAATTCACATCTCTTCCTTTTCAGGAATCAATAAAATAAATGAACTAAGCTTGATATTCAGCAATATAAAGAATATAGTTCCACTAAACCAATCTGTTCACCATCCTCATCGTTCTCCCAAAATACATTTGATAAATCTCTCTTGGAATGAGCTGATCTCCTTTCCAGATTTTGTGTTTTGGGGATTAAATCAAACAAATATCCTCAAACTGGACAATAATCAGATTTTTTCTTTATCTAACTATACATTTTGTGGACTAGACCAGTTGATTGAATTAGATTTATCATATAATGAATTAATATATTTACCTGAAGGCATGTTCTTCTGTAATAAACTGTTACAAAAATTGAGACTTAATCACAATATGATAGAAAGCTGGTCTGGAAGTACAATTTCTAATCTATGCTCTTTGAATCACTTAAACCTATCTGATAACAACATATACAATATTGATAATGCTAACCAAACACTTTCCTCATTGGAATCTCTAGATCTTTCTTTCAACGACTTTCAACAGGTACAACTATATTATAATTTTCTACAATGTTATAAAAATCTCAAAAGGCTGGACATGTCTTACAATGCTATGAAATGGATTTCTCCTCATGCATTCTCAAGTGTAACCAACCTAGAAGAGCTCTACCTCACCAATGAACTATTGATCTATTATACCAAACCTTTCCAAGACATGAGTAATCTTCACATATTGGACTTGTCATCTGCAATACGGGACATGACTTCTGATGCCATGCTGTTTACAAATTTAACATCTCTTCAGAGAATGTTTTTATGTAAAAACAACTTACAGAGCAGACATTTATTTGATACTTTGACTTCTCGATCCCTATTTACAAGTCTTGAAACTTTGTTAACACTGGACTTGAGAGAGAATGACCTGGATATGTTAGCACCAGGAACTTTCAATCCCCTTAAGAAACTTGAAATATTGCTCCTTTCTCAGTCATCTGTTAAAGTGTTGTTTTCTAGTGTTTTCAAAGGTTTGACTTCTCTTAAAACATTGGATCTCAGTGACAATTATATCTCATCAATTTCTGATGATATATTTCCAATACAATCTCAGCTTAGTATTTTGAACATGAGCAATAACAATCTTGGTATTATTTCTTCAACGCTATTCAATATAAACCCACAATTGCAAAGACTTTACATTCAACAAAACAAAATAACTACAATAAAACGAGGGAAAATATTTCCAAAGAATTTCAGAATAGACGCATCAAGAAACCCTTTCAGCTGTACATGTGACTTGCGCTGGTTTGTAAGGTGGCTACGCTCGACCAATGTTGAAGTCATCCATCCAAATGATACAGTTTGCTCACAATCTTCAATCAAAGACATGGTAGAATCACCAATCCTGTCATTTAATCCGGATAAATACTGTGGCATCAACATCCTTCTTATCACAAGTGTGTCTTTGACAGCTATTCTGGTTGTAGCACTTTCCTTGTTTGCATACTGGAAACGATGGTGGTTCAACTATAAGGTATTCCTTCTTCGACTTGCCATTTGTGGCTACAAGGAGTTGATCCAGGACTTTGAGGACCACGACTATGAGTACCAGCTCAATCTGATGTTCCAAGAGGAAGACCAGGAATGGGTGGATGACATCATGAAGCCAGTTCTACAGGAAAGGTTTCCACATCTTGAGAGAGTGGTCTTTGGTGACAACGACCTCCACCTCGGGATGTTCTACATAAACGCTCTCCATTATGCTGTTGAGAACAGCTTCAAGACTGTTCTCTTGCTAAGCAACAACTCTGTACGTGAAGCCTGGTTTATTACCAAGGTACGTATAGCCCTAGAGGAACTCAATGACAGCAGACTGGACAAGGTCGTATTGTTTTTCCTTGAGGATATTGACAATGACAATCTCCCATACCTGGTTAGGTTGTTCCTGAGTAAGAACAAACCTTACATGCTGTGGACAGATGATGAGGATGGTAAAGAACTATTCTGGGCACAGTTTGAGAAAAGCATGAGGTCCAATAAGGAACTCAATAGTGTTATCCCTGTTTAATCGCATGACCTGTCACATGTATCTCCAAAATGTTGGCCTACTTTAATATTCACTGATGAATTAAATCACTGGTAACTGGATGATCATAAGGGTCTTCTCAAGACCCCATGGTCGCGCATGACACAACTTTGATTTCCACTTGGCCCTGATCAAAGCGTATCCAAAGTCAACTCGGTCGTTCTTAGGACCCATTTCGAGATTGAAAGAGCCACAAATAGTGCGAAAATATCTGGTCTAAGGAGCCTAGAAAACTCCTTCAACCAATGCATTGAGGTGTGTCTGGGACAAATGAAAAGTGCATTTGACTTGAAGAGTATAAATTCAAAATGGAAAACAATGAATTTGTTGTTTTAGACCAAAATTAAATGTAACTTTTCAGGCAAGCCTGGTTGTGGATATCAAGCAGTAAAACATGGCTGAAAATAATACATGTATGACTCACTTTGAAGAGTTGTATGTAATTGTTCTTTTGCACCAGTTCAATAATGAACAATTTTACTCATTTGCTGTGCAAGAATTGCAGGAAATGCAAGTTTTTTATGTACAGAGTACTAATGAGTAATTCAAATTGTAAATATGCTAGCAGCAGTGTTTATGATTCTCACTATAATAAATCAACATTGGGGTTGTAGCATGTACTTTTGCAGTTTTTCTTGGGAGCCATTCACAACATGGTTATTTGTACTGTTATCGCAATATGTATATATTCATTGCAGATAATGTATTATTGTATTGATATTCATCATCATTGTATGTTACTATTGTAAATTCAATCTGGCGGCTAACCCAATGGGGGGTGGGGCGAGCCTGGTTTTCATGTTAATTGTCATGCTACGTTGCACATGATTTATAATAGAGACAAGTTATAACACCAATACACTATACTAGTATGAATGTAAATCAATATCTAAGAGCTGTGTTCATACCCGGGCCCTGTTGCATAAAACTTACTATTATGGTAACTACCACGGTTACAATGCTCAACAGCCAATCAGAATCAAGGATTCCATGAAAGATATCATTGGATCGCAAAGTTACTATGATGGTAAGTTTCATGCAATGGGGCCCTTGTTTTAACACAATTCGTCATAGTTATTGATAACATGTATAATTGTAAAAAAGTATATTGTTATCTTTATTTAAATGCTGTATATAGCTGTATCTGTATTATTGATAAGCATACAAATATATGTTCATGAAAATCAAGGTTTGTGACCTTTGACCATTTTGCTCTAAATTTCTTCACCTTTCCTTGAGATATGTACACACTTGGTTGTGAATATTAATAAAGATCTTGGTGAAGCGTACAAAAAATATTTGAAGGCCTATAATGATCTTTGCATATTCTTTGATCGATTATTGATAAATAAATGTTTATCTACGTGTATATCACAGTTGCTGACACTTTTTTTTCTTTTTATACTAATCTTTGAGGTTGAAATAAACTAATCCTTTACCTATGACCGTAAGGATTCATCATCATTATATCAGCCATGTTCAGTGCACTGCAGGGCGAAGGCCTCCTAAAGCTGGTGCCAAAGGTGCTTGTCTTGTGCTGATGCAATCCAATTTATGCCAATTAATTTTGTGAGCTCGTCACTCCATCTCAAATTTTTCCTAACCAGATTTCGTGACCCAAGCCATGGTCTCCATTCTGTGATGCCTTTGGTCCATCTATTGTCATGTGATCTTGCAAGGTGGCCAGCCCATCTCCATTTCATTGATTTAATTGCTTTATGTCTATTACTCTAGTCTGACTCCTAATCCATTGTATGGTTTTCCTGTCACATTTTGATATCCATAGCATTATACATTCCATACTGTGTTGAGTGGTTTTTAATTTCTGTTCCATTTTCTATGTTACAGACCAGGTTTCAGAACCATAGGTCATTGCCGGTATAACACTTTGCTTAAAGACTTTTCTCTCAAGGCAAATTGGCATATTGCTCTTCATAATGTCATTAAAATTCCCCAAAACCGATCCATCCAGCTCTTGTCCTCCTTTTAACTTCTTCCAGTCGTTCATGATCCATTCTGACGTGTTGCCCAAGGTAGATATAATGATCTACTCTCTCAATCTTAGAATTATCCATTATGATTCTTTGCTCCGTAGCAAATTTTTTAAACATTACTTTTGTCTTTTTCATGTTGATCTTCAGGCCTACTTTGTTACTTTCAGTGTTGAGATCGTTAAGCATATTTTCTAGCTTGTGACCATCATCAGTGATTAGAATATCACTGGTTCCAATTTTTTCTGACTTATGATCTTATGATTTTCATTACAGATCGAGCATACTGATCTTATGATTTTCATTACAGATCGATCATACTGATCTTAAACAAATAGGAGTAATGCCGAGAAAATTTGTTAACAAAATGATTAGAATATCATCGGCAAATCTCAGGTGGTGGAGACACTCACCTTCAATGTTTTGCCCCATACTTTCCCATTGTAATTTATGAATCATTTCCTCCAGGGCAGCATTGAATGACCTTCCCGAAGGGGGGGGGGCACTTACATTGATGAGTGGATACCATGCGCGACCAAAAAAACACATAAAAAGGATGTCTTTTTCAAGATGTATAGAACGTGATAAAGGTGTCAAAAACACTAAAATAATGAAAAAAGGGTATCTATTTTTGCTATGAAAGCTACGTGTTTAGGGTCAAATTTGCGAGAGTATAGAAAATTAAGACTACAATGTTTTATAAAGGATGTACTTTTGCCCCAAGAGTCAACACTACGTGTTTAGAGTACGATTTGCGCGAGATGTGAGGTGGGGCTGTACTAAACCCACTGATGTACATGTAGGTGAAGGTAAAACCGACAATATGTACTGAACATATATGGATTTTTTTTTTAGAAACATATATGGTGCATGGGCAGTGTGCAGTGATTTAAATCTTACACAGAAAAGGCAGTTTAACAGACTAAGATACCAACAGGAAAAGTGATAACTAGGTCTCTGCCAAACTTTGTTAGGCAAGACAAATGTAGTAAAAATATTTAAAAAGTTAAATATCAGTTTGAGCTGAAACCCCCATACCACTTATACACAACCATCAACTTTAATATTCACTTTTCAAGGAAAGTTCATTGAGGAACTAGGGAGATCTTACATGTAGAATCCAATGAAGGAATCAACATATGTAATGATCAGTGATTAAAATCTGCAGTTTTTTCCCGCTAAATTTTGTCAATTTTTAAAGACGTTCAACGTTTAAAATGAAATCCAAGTCATTTTTCACAAAATTTTGCACAGAGTTACTTTAGCACCTAAATATTCCCAATTATGCAAATATTATTATGGGTTTACGTACTTTATTTTTTGCTCTCGAGCTTTGAAATTCATCCATTCGAAAGGTCTCAAGAAATACACAATAACAATAATTACCCATTTATGAGATCACATCAATGAGTTTAACCCTCTATCACACAATCAAAATCAATCTAAATTTCACTAAATCTTCCATTATAGAATGATATATTTAACAGGAAAAAAATCCACTCATATTGCTATTCGTTTGCTCTTTAAAGAGTAGCGGCACCTTCCATTTTGAAAATAAGGTGTGAAAGACAATTTTTTCAAAAATCTAAAAAATGAAATTTATATAACAAATTCAAGATGTACAAAAAATGCTGCACTTTATTCAAAAACATATGTCATTTTTACCAAATTTTGCATGGTTGTAGAGAAAGGTATACTAAAGAGATAGAACATTAAAAAATCGTCAATTGCAGGGTCAAACGTATTTAGGGTATTTTTTTTCCAAAGCGTTTTTTTTTAAAGACTAGCCAAACGTATTTAGGGCATGTTTTTTCCCCCAAAGCTTTTCCTCAGGGTCATATTCTGGCGACAGTTTGGTTAGGGGCCAAAATGTGTAGATAAAGCCAGCGAGCGAAAAACATGTTTAGGGGTGTATTTTGCACACAGAGAAAAATTTGTTTAGGGGGTGTTTGGAAATAATTTGGCCACGCATGTGTACAGCAATAGATTTGACTGCCCCCCCCCCCCCCCCCGGGCTAATAGCTGTGTAAAATAACACATCATAATTTGAAGTTAGAGTGCAGATGACTGGAAAAATAAGCTGATACTTGTAGCTGATTGCTGCCTGTTCATTTATTGTGACATCAACATGCAGGGCGTAAAATATGCGCATAACTGGGGAACATCCTGAAGGGAATCTCTCTGACGATCAGGAAGACGCAACAAGTCTGAATTACAGACAATATATGTAACTGATGTAAATAACCAATGTCACATCAGTTACATACAACATACAAACATATCTTTTACAGTCATTCCAAGCTGCAATTCACACTTTTTTTACAATTTTATATCAGTGTTATGTCAAATTCAACTCTAGTTAATCTTTAAACACTAAAAGGTACAAGGAAGTTCAGATATCATTTCATACAATGTATCTTATGAAAATCAACCTTTCTTTAAAAACAAGGCAAAAGCAATTTTGTGTCTCACCCACTTATGAAAATAACCAGAAATATTGTGATTTGCGAGGGCACGCAACAGAATTGTATCGAAAATTTATTGTGAAATGACTGGGATGGAATAACACTTGACATAAGAGCCTTGCACGTAAACTTTAATGTTGACCTGAAAATGACCTTTGACCTTACCATGTGACCTCCCACTGCAGCAAAAGATGCAGGTCGCTTAAGTACATCTACCATCCAAGTTTGATTGAAAAGCAACTTACGGTTGCGGAGGTAGTTGTCATAAGAGAGTCTTGCATGTAAACTTTAACATTGACCTGAAAATGACCTCTGACCTCACCATGTGACCTCCGACTGCAGCATAACATGCAGGTCCCTCAAGTCCATCTACCATCAAAGTTTGGTTGAAAAGTGACATACGGTTGCGGAGTTAGGTGTCATAAGAGAGTCTTGCATGTAAACTTTAACGTTGTTCTGAAAATGACCTTCGACCTTACCATGTGACCTCCAACTGCAGCATAACATGCAGGTCCACCAAGTCCATCTACCATACAAGTTTGGTTGGAAAGCAACTTACGGTTGTGGAGTTAGGTGTCATAAGAGAGTCTTGCATGTAAACCTTAACGTTGACCTGAAATTGACCTTTGACCTTACCATTTGACATCCGACTGCAGCATAAGATGCAGGTCCCCCAAGTCCATCTATCTACCATTCAAGTTTGGTTGAAAAGCGACTTACGGTTGTGGAGTTAGGTGTCATAAGAGAGTCTTGCATGTAAACCTTAACGTTGACCTGAAATTGACCTTTGACCTTACCATGTGACCTCCAACTGCAGCATAACATGCATGTCCACCAAGTCTATCTACCATACAAGTTTGGTTGAAAAGCAACTTACGGTTGTGGAGTTATGTGTCATTAGATTTGTGACGGACGGACGACATTTGGAACCCTCAGTCTCGCCTTCACCTCTGGTGGGCGAGTCAAAAAATAAACTTCCTGCTACCAAAACACATCCTACTACTGTAGAAGCCAGTCACAGAGGTCCTGGGCATTTTATTTCCTGCAGAAGTTTGAGTTACCAATTAAGCTTGAGGTCTGTTTCATAAAGAGTTAAAATTATTGCCATTATGGCAACTGCCATGGTAACAACTGCGTAGCCAGGATTTCATTTTGGAGGGGCTGTAAATGCACGCGAAGCGTGCCAACACTTACAGAGCGCGCGAAGCGCGCTCCCTAGGGGGTGGGTGCAGGGAGGGGGAGTTTCCCCCTCCCTCGCGAAGCTTTTGGTGTTTCATAAATTAAAATGAAAAGGAGCCGTCTCTCTTGTCTGTAGTACCTATATCAGCTCCAATTCAGTTGACTATACTGTGATTTTGAACCTTGTTTTCAAAAGTGATTGTGAACGCACAAAAAAGAATACAATGGAGGAAATTAAAATCATAATAACCCCGCGCGAAGCGCGGAAGCTAAAGCGTTTTATCAATTTTTTTGCCATGAAAAGGGTCCCGAGAAAAGGGTATTCTCAAAGATATATTGAATACTTCCCTTGGAAATATCAGATTTGATTACAAACAATTTAGCGACAGTGCATATCTTTAACTCGCAAAATAGAGGAAAAGAAGTGTATATGCAGGGAGGAAGATATTCCTCCCCGCGCAGAGCAATAAAACTCTGAAATTTCAAAGGGCGGACATTTCATCAAATGCAGATATATCTAATACCCCATCGGCTCTAATTCAATTGATTTCCTAAGATTATTGAACTTCATTACAAGGAAAATAGTGCGCAAAAAGTTGAAACTTGTGTGATTTATTAAAATTATATAAAAAAGGATGCCTAATTTCTTTGACTTATCCTGAAGCGCTTCATTTGAATTATAAAGAAACCTAAGTGTCATTCAAAATTTCACACTGAGGGCAAAAAACAGGACAGGAGATGAATGTGCAGGGAAATAACATGAAGATTAATAGAATTTGAAAAAAATATTGTACTTTTTTATTTAATACGACACGAATTTTATACATTCCTCTTTTTAAATTAGGAACCTGTTTGCCCCAAATTATGGTTGTTTAGTAATGACCTGAAAACGGGCCTGAAAAGCAGGAGAAGTTGACTTTATGGAGGTGACGGCAGAAATTTATATAAAGATTTTACCCGCCCGGAGCCGACCCGACCAGAAGTTGCGCGATCAATTAAAAAAAAGATAACTTCATATACTTCGGCCTAACCTTACTCTAATTCCATGCCCTATTCTATACATTTGAACTTTAACTGGCAAGAAACACATATAGCTGAGGTGGAAAAGCAGGGTTAGAGAAAGGGTGGGGTAAACAATGGAGAAATATCAATATTGTCATTTAACCGCGCGCAGCGCGGAAGCAAAATTCATATATAAATTTAGAGCAAGAGTGAAGGAGTTTCTCTTTTGAGAAAAAAAATAAAGAATAAAAAGAAAAAAAACCTGACAAAGCTACCTTTCTTCCCTTTTCTTTTTTTCCTCTCTTTTTTCCCTTCTTTTTTTTTCTTTTTGGGGACGTTTTGGGGGGGCGACCGCCCCCACCGCTCCCCCCTGGCTACGCGCCTGCATGGTAACAGGGCTCAGCAGCCAATCACAATCAAGGTTACTTTGAGAGTTACAACACTTTCTTAAGAGCTAGTGAGACTGATAAACTTTGGATATATCATCAATGGAGTTTTGAAAACATTCATGAAGTTTTGTGATAGTCATGAGGTGGAAAGAACAAAACATGAATACATCTAGTTAAAGGAGAAATATATTGATTATGAATATGGCCTTATTACATGTAAATATCAGTGGGAAGGTAATGATATGGGGATTATCATTTGGTCATTCAAAAATAATGAAAGTAATACATAAGGTGGAAATCGCCAATTAAAAAGCGCTGAAATACGCCTCCCATCGGTCTCTGAATTGATTTGAATTTGATGACGTGTATGAGTGTACGAGAGACGTGATTGGCTCTCCCACGGCAAGCTCCACTTGCATGCAAAACCTGTTGCGAGGGTATATTTCCTCCATACTGTCACTGAATACTTCAATCACAAAATGAAAGAAAACCCAGAAGTTTTTCTGGATTTGGGATTTTCAAATTGATGATTTTGAAGATGAAGAGAATGATGATGAATTTTTTAGCTCTAGTAACGTGGATGGAGGTAAATTAGGGGAATTAAGCCTATGATGATCATGAGTCGGACAATTCAACTTGCATGCCGATTCGCTACCAACTCATGCAGCTGCTAGCTGCACGTACCGTGGGCCAAAATAAATCCATGAAAGTGAATTCCAGCCTGACCTCCATACAGAGTCTCTTCCCTCTGTCAATAATATTTACTCTAAAGAAGGAAAATAATGATATAACTGTACTTTCAAACAAATGAATATATCCGAACCTGAAGGCAAATCAACTCAATGAATAGCAGCAGACGATACGCACCGAAGATAAACTTTACGTGGTTGGGATAAATTGTCACTTGTTCTGTAATTAGGTGGTCTGTCTGTGACAGATTACCTCTTAATTTCTTCAGGATTTTCTTTATTATTTTTTTATTTTTATTTATTTTTAATGGCTACATATTTGTCGCCAAGATATCTCAAATTTGACAGTGTCAATTTCATTGAATTTCAGGTCATCAATTGGATCTGTCATGGAAACGCCAAAATAAGCTTTTCAAGATCATCAGAACATGATGACGTCATCTAGACACCATTTTGTAAAGTCACATTATCAATCATATCTCCATTATCAATTATCAAAAATCAATCAAATTTACATCACATCAACTTCAGGTCAAGAGTCATCAGGTCAAGTCATCAAATGTCTCCTGGAGGTCATGACGGGTGCGTACGCACGCATCAAAATTTCAAAATGCTCAAAATCACTTTTTGACCAAAGTAGAGTACGTTTTAGGTCATTCTAAGCATTTCAAAAATTTGCCTTAACGCAACGCAGAAACACCGTTCTTTTTAATATCATTGCATTGATAATATAATTGATACCTTGATCAACCTTCTACGACCATTAATAACGAAATTATCACTATAGGCTCTATATGGGCAAACACATGCCTATTAAAAATTCACTGTAGCTCTTTAAATAGTCCGTTGACCCCCAATTTTTTTTTCATATATCAATAGAGTATGAGTTGTAGATTTAATTTCATGTCACCAGTGTCCCTCAATTTGATCATGACGTCATCAAAATCGCGCCTAAACTGAAAATTTCATTTTTTCAAAAATTATGTCATCAAATTTATGCAGTTTGGCTCTAACACCGTGAATATTGGTCAATTTTCGATATGATGTAGCTTAGGGCTTACTCTTTCTGAGCTATTGCCTTTATTTTTCGTTTTATATTATATCGTGGCTCAATGGATAACGCACTTGACTTGCGTTCTCGGGGGCGCAGGTTCGAGTCATGGGGTAAACAAGATGATTTTTTTTCTTTTTTTCTTCTTTTTACCACCTCGTACATGATCCTTTAGTTAAAATTTAGCATACTCGCAAAAGATGTTCAGTGATACTTGGTTACTCTTATTTCCACGTTTTATGAACTAGACCAATACACTTACAGAGATATGATGGTAATTCAACAAAATACCCCCAACGTGGCCAAAGTTCATTGACCTCACATGACCTTTGACCTTGATCATGTGACCTGAAACTTGCACAGGATATTCACATTGTTCAGTGATACTTGATTACTATTATGTCCAAGTCTCATGAATCAGATCCATAAACTTTCAAAGTTATAATGATGGTAATTCAACAGATACCCCCAATTCGGCCAAAGTTCTTTGACCTTGGTCATGTGACCCAAAATGTGCACAGGATGTTCAGTGATTACTCTTATGTCCACGTTTTATGAACTAGACCAACATACTTTCAAAGTTATGATGGTAATTCAACAAATACCCTCAATTTGGGGAAAGTTCATTGACCCTAAATGACCTTTGACCTTGATCATGTGACCTGAAACTTGCACAGGATGTTCAGTGATACTTGATTACTATTATGTCCAAGTTTCATGAATCAAATCCATAAAGTTTCAAAGTTATGATGGTAATTCAAGAAATACCCTCAATTTGGGGAAAGTTCATTGACCCTAAATGACCTTTGACCTTGATCATGTGACCTGAAACTCATGCAGGATGTTCAGTGATACTTGATTAACCTTATGTCCAAGTTTCATTAACTAGGTCCATATATTTTCTAAGTTATGATGACATTTCAAAAGATTTGGTGTTGACGCCACCGCCGTCGGAAAAGCGGCGCTTATAGTCTCTCTGCTATGCAGGTGAGACAAAAATGAAACATTTATTCAATGCATTCTATTTTGAGAGAGCTGAGAATCACCTGCAAGAATTTCAGCCATAGGGGGCATTTTAAAAATCTTCAACATCAGCTGCAGTGTACAACATCTGTGTGGTCGGTTGACAGCATTCAGTGGTGGGGTTTTGACAACATGAGTGCTGTCTTACTCGTCTTACACTCATTGTAGAAACAGTACATGTAAAACAGTTGGTGTAACAGGATTAGTGTTTTTAAAAACTCCATGTTCAAGTTCACATCAGCATCTGGATCCTCGCTCGCAACAACACCACCAACACTAACACCTGTTAAAGATGATACTAGTCAATAAGTGGTTCATCATTTAATCACTTTCCTCATCACTCTCTTCTTCTGCCTCTTGAAGCCAAGTGATAAATGGAGCAAGCTGGAGAGGGAAATACAAAGAGCAAGGATGTTCAATGTAGAAAAAAAAATCTCATTAGACATACATGTAACAGTCCTTTAAATATTATAGAATCTACCAACCTACTCCACACACTATACTTTAAACATATAAACCAACTTGGTTGAGTGATGCTGCTCAGATGCAGATCATTTATAAGAAACATGGTCCCCCTCCCCAGGCCTGCCCCTCCCCCTTTTGTCACAATTATAAATAACCATTCCCTATTTTATGATCCTCCATTTGCATGAATTATCGTCTTCCTTTTTTTTATCAGATTTTTGGTGGGATAAATTGGATCCTTTTTGGAAGTGAGAATCCACGTTTGTTTTTTTCCTGAAGAGAAATTGCCTTGGAGTCACTTCATCAAGATAGGTTAATGACTTCATCTCCTAAGTTGATTTAGAATCGATGAACATTAATTTCAAGGGGGTAGTCTTAAAAATGTCCCCATGGGGAATGTATTTTACTATCAGAAAGGTACATTTCAAAATTGACAGTTCCTTAGTTAAGGCATTACCCACACAAAAAATATATGCAGTCAACACAACCCTGCAGTTCTATCGCACACATTGGTGCATAATTCATTAATCTGAGCATAAGAGACTAAATGATGTAGGATATTTGCATAAAACATTATATCACTATCTTCCTGTACAACATGTTAATATTATAAAAATAATGCATATTTTTTAGTGTGTTATGGAGATGCAGAGCACACAAGGCTATTTGCAAAAGGCGAAAGCACGAGGCACTTGCGCCAAGTATTTTGCATATTGAAAATACCCGAGATGTCTGCATCACCACTAACATCTCAAATTTAAAAATGTGCATTATTTGTTATATAAAACGGGTTGGCAGTGTAAATTTGCTGTGGAAATCCCTCCAAATTTCTAAGGATCACACAGATCATGCAGATGAAGAGGTCACACATACTTTCTATTATAACATAACAAGAGTAACTACATGTAGCATGCGCACTTAAGCATGCCTTTTCCTTTAACGAATATTTCAGATAGCGTCTCAGTTTTTACAGGCTATGGTACACTACAGTAAATAAATGCATGGCAGGAGGTTGCATAGAATTAAAGCATTTACATGTAACTTGTTTACACACTCACTATTGGCTTATCCTTGCACTTGTTTTATAATAAAGAATATGTAGGTCTAATTGAAGGAAATTTATGAAATACATTGTAATAAGCCTGTCACTGCACTCTTTACTAATTCCTATTTCCATTGGCTCACATTCTCTAAATTGTTCGGACCTGGTACTGACCTTTGACCTAACATCACGTCTCCTTGCATCTGCATCCTGGTCCATTCTTCCGTACCATTTGAGAATGACTTCTTCAGACAAGATGTCTGCGTCATAGAGATGGTGAACCAGCTTGGCAAAGATGGCGGCAGTTGATTCATTCAGCATACTGTAATCCTACATAGATTATAGATTACAAAGGGGTAAACAATGTCAATTCAAACTGTATTTAATACTACAAATATAGGCTAAACACAGTAATAAGTGAAGCTGCTCCACTCCACCTACTCATTATGCCATAAACACAAAGCAGACTATTACGATGTAATGTACATAGCAGTGCACCAGTGAACGTGCAATCCAAAAGTCCCTTATCATTTTCTTCTTGCTCTGTACCCAGTTAGGTACATCACTGAAACAGGTGCAGTTAGACGTAAAATGTGGAAGTTGTTCTGAATTTTTTATTCAATATATAAAGTGTCACAAATGAGTTTAGTAATCATTCAATTGTTAACTGAGCTACAATGCAATAATTCTGATATGATTGGATGTAATGACTGTCATAATTATTGCTTAATATACAAACCATGTATTTGTATTTCTGTTATTCAGTAACGAGCAATTTCCATTTACTGGACAATGAAATGAAATGAAATCATATCTAATCTTTGAAACAAAAATTGAGTTATTCACACACTATTCAATAATTATTTTACAAATTGGTCAGAGGCTTTATCCTTACCTCTAGAGCATTGAGACAATCCTTCTGAGATTCAGCGCCTTTGATGTAATTAGTGAAGAGTGGTTTTAATCTCACAAACAACTGCAGAAAAAGATATACATTGTACAAGCAGTGGAGACCATTTTTAATGCCCATTTAAATTATACAAATCAGAGTACTTTTAAATTACTTGAATATATAGGCTAATACAGTATAAAGGATGTGAATATGTGATTTGCGTAGGGCAAAAGGAGTCTGAATACAGCCATAAGGTTCACAAACTGCAGTCTGACAAGGTTTTATTCGCTTATCGAGACACATCAGTTTGGACTGCATTGAAAATCACTCATGAACCCGACAAATATCATTTTCCTATTAGTAACATGCAAGGTAAATAAAATATATCCAAATTTACAATGTAAATTAACTTTTAAAAATTAACTTCCACAATACAGGAACTAAAAAATATTCAACCCTGATGAGAGACGTCACAATTCCAATACTCATGACTTGCTGATTTTACTCACTAACTTTTTTACAGGATAAATTTAACAGTCACATTCACTTTATTGAATAACTGTAAATGACTACCACCCAAATTACATGTAGGTAGATCTACAGCTGCCAGGGAATTATGCTAACATTTAAAATTGACTTTAATATAAGTAGCAGATGAGTTTCAATCATCAATGAGAAAAATACTTAAAATGTTAAGGGAATAATAATTATTCTTTATCTTTTTCTCACATACTACATTTAGCTCCATGACTGCATCATATCAATATTGCCTGACATATTAATTGTAGTAATGATTTTCAGTTTCTGGGAAAGGGGAAATGCTGTGATGTCAAAGGAAAACTTTTAGTAATGGTATCTCCAAGAAAGATTTCAAGACCAAACCATAAATAGGAAGTACCATTATAAATAGAACACTCCATACAGTTTGACATACCTTCTTGATGGCTAACAGTAGCTGTTGTGATGTCATGGAACCCGATGCTTTCAGCTGTGGCATCTCCAAAATAGCTTTCATGACTAATGATATCAGTTCATGCATGGCAATGTTATAGGCATACTTTGAGGAATTAATTTCAAGGATCACGTTATCAACTTTGATGTTCTCCTCGATGGTACGCTGGAGACTGTCCAGTACTTCACCATAGAACACTGTAAGCAAACATGATAAAAATTATCAATGAAAGATCATTTGGTGCACTCTTAAGTGATCATAAAGTATAAGAATGAAAATAGTGGCCCGGTCCCAGTTCACTTATGGATGCAGAGAGGATGTAGAACGTTAAAAAAATCTTGTCATCCGTTGGAAAACGCTATACATCCGTTGTGTACTCATTGCATACACGTTACATACGCTCTATCCATCGACCATCCGTTCACTGTGATTTTGTCCATTTCTGGAGTGGATGAAAACGGATGGAGCCACCCCCAAATTCTGCTTGTCCGTTTGTCCCATATGCATACATTTTGTGTCCTTATGGCAAGGCTCGACATTAGCGGTGGCCCGGTGGCCCGGGGCCACCAGAAATTCACCTCGGGCAACCATTATTGAAAAAATATTAAGTTTTGGTGGCCCGAATCGGGCAACCAATAATTCTCAGAATAGCGCAATTTTTCTCCCCATTTTGCACGCATTTATCAACTTTCTACAGTTCAAATTGCAAGCCAGTTCGTCATGCGCCCTTTTTGTTGATCTACACACAAACACACACACAAAGTTGGCCTACCGCTATAGCATTAAGTAGCTTTTATCCAGCCGGCCGGCTGGCTTGAGCTTTGCATATGCTTGAAGCAGCTGTGCGCGCGTTAGCAGCCTATTCAGACTCAGGGAGCTGCAATACGAAATGTTGCTGCTAAGAAATCTTCCACAGAACTGTGAAAATCCAAGTCAAAGTCACATTTTACACCAATGAAATGCCCTTCTACAGACCTTTTTGCTAAAATCTGGTGTATCCTGATTATTTGCAAGCATTAAAAAGAGGAATCATGACCTCTCTTTTGACTAAAAAAGACCGATTTCCAAATGAAAATAATACACATAAAAACACATAGGTGAGTACATCACAGTCCCACATGTGCATTTGTATGTATGTTGTTACTTGGTTTCTTTCGAAGCTGTGTCTTTTCCGGTCTTTTCTAGCCAAAAATAAACAGACAGTTACTTTCATTCTTTCTTGTTTATAAATGACTTCTTAAACAACTCTTGAGAAAGTAAATACTTTGGGAAGGCATTTCATTAATATGAAATGTGAATTTTTCCAACATTTTGGCAAATTTAGGGAAGGAATTTTCTTACACTTTTTTTTGCCCTTTTATTATTTTCTTTCATTTTTTTTGACAGTGGTTAAACCATTTATACCCATTTATTCATTTTTAATGTTTTTCTTTATATTTTTCGGGCCACCAAACTTTAATATCGGGCCACCAAAAAATTTTTTTTAAAGTTTTTTGTGGCCCGAACGGGCCACCACCAAAAAAAGTTAATGTGGAGCCTTGCCTTATGGCCACTGGGACCGGGTATTTAAAGGACAGAAAATATTACCAACCCTTTTCTAAATAGTAAGAACATAACAAATCTAACCTTGATGAGAAAAAAATGAATTGAATAAGATGTAATCATACATCATGAAATTTAAATCAAAACTAATCCTCTTAATACTTGGTTAAAAAGAGCGAGCAGTTTCCTTACGTTTAGTATCATCAGGAGGAGGAGAAGCAGGAGGAGACAGACCATCATCATCCAGATCATCATCTGATTCCTCACTTTCTTCATCCTCATCCTCTTCTCCTTCTGGTGTAAGATTCAAGCCTAGAGGGGAATAAACCAATCAGATACTAATACATTTGGCTTCATGGAGCAAAGAAGACATATGTTCATATGGAAATGAAACTGAGGTTCTGCATGGCTAAAAGTCCTTTACATCACTTTCTTATGACACAAAGACATCATCAATTGAAGTAACTAAATAAAAAATAAAACTACTAGTAGAAGCACAGTTTATTTATCTATCCATTTCTTTCACATAATAGGGAACTTGTGAGGGTTTTTTTTCTAAGCCCTTTCAAAAATTAATTTCAAACATGATGGACCAATTATTGCAAGATTAAGTCACTGCAAGAATGAATAGAATATGATATAATAATAATAATAATAATAATAATAGGCATTTATATAGCGCCATCTATCTAGAAATATTCTATTCCGAGGCGCACAAGAAAAGAAAGAAAGTTTGGATGAGTGTCAAAGTGCCAATAACTAATACTGTTAGAAAAGATATACCAAGCTACAACACATGTCAGAGTCACATAAACATCCATTCCCCTTCTTTCCTTATTGAATACCTAAAATATATAGTTTACTTTTTAGTTTACTTCATCTATCATCACTCACTTATATAACAATATTTTGATATTTGAAGATTGAACAAAAATTTGAAGCTACATTATGAGGCAAACTAACTCACCAAGCATTTTCTGGACCAGTTCATCATCATCCTCATCAGAATCTAGTTTCCACACATAGCCCTCCCCCTCCTCACCCACCAACCCCCTATCAATGTAGGCCTCAACAATCGGCCCCGTCCCTGGTGTTTCCCCCTCCCTCGGGCTGGTGTCGTTGAATTCATCCCCTTCCTCTCCCTGAGCTGAGGGTGGGATCCTTGTGAGTAGGGTGCCTGTAGGGAGTGTCACCTGTGGGCCAACTTTCACCTACAGAAAAGAGAGATATTCTGGCTATTACCTCCAAAATTCATCACAATAATACAACATTCAGTCAACTCTATGCAAGACAAATGAATTAAAACACAAACAGCTCTGATATAGAAAATTGACTACAGTGCAGACGAAGTTACTACAAAATAATGTACAAGCAATGAACTCTGAGCTTCGGGGGGGGGGGGGGAAGGGGAGGATTTTATAAAGCCGTACGTAAGTTACACATGATTGGAACATTTATGTTGCAATTCCATAAAATAATCTTTTTTTTTGTACATCTGAACCCGAATTTTGCATTTTTTTTTCATTTCACGAACTACTATAAAGACCATGATATTATGTGAATTTTGCAAACCTTTTTAAATAATAACAGAAGATCTCACATAAAGGGGATCAGATAAAGATAATTTATGGAATAGTCCTATCATAATTGAAATTAAAATAAAAAATATTAATATATTCATGGAAATCAAAACATATAAGGGCCATCACACCAAAAGCAAAGTAGGAAATATGAGGAAAGTAATACAAAATGTGGCACAATAAGCTATGTTCTAGGGCCATCACACCTAAAGCAAAGTAGGAAATATGTGGCAGAATGAGATATGTTCTGATAAAAAAGTATCTTGATTTTACTCCTTCTTACCCCAAATGAAAGGACACATCCATCATGAACTGTAACCTCTGATTTCACATGTACATTGTCACACAATAGAGCCATACTGATTTGACAATTAGCTTCAATGGTCACATTGTCCCAAATATAAGCATTTTCAAGAACTACATTGTCACCTGGATAAAGAAAAAGAAACATTGGAAATATCTGAGGTCAGCTTTTCTTATATTCATTCACTATGTCAGCACTTGTCATTTATGTCAATGAGACATATGCTTACACAGGACTTGATGCTTCTCAATCTTGCACAGATTGTTATTACACTTATTTTTGTCTGACAATAAATTGATAAATGCAAGGAAGTCTGAAATAAATAGCAGCAGAAAATATTAAAGTAGGATTCAAATACATGTATTTCAATCAATAGTGTGGAAGTGCCGTGGTGTAGCGGTTCTGACTCTCGCCTTGTAAACAGAGGGTCGTGTGTTCGAATCCCACCATGGCCTAGCGCCCTTTGGCAAGGCGTCAATCCACACTTTGCCACTCTCACCCAGGTGCTAATTGGGTACCGGTAGGAAACAACCGTCATAGTGGTTGGTTTAGCAAGTTTGCGCCTAACAGGCTGCTTGGAATGCTATGAATCCAGTGACCGGGTAATAATAATTGTGAAGCACTTTGAACAGCCGTAGATTGATAAAGCGCTATATAAATGCCAATTATTATTATTAGTGAATTATCTTTTCACTTGTATTGCATCTTTAAATTATCTCCTTATTTTTTTTTATCAGTTGGTAGAATAAGAAGATTGACTTCTCTTGATTTTTGCTCAATCGCAATTTCTGCAATATTATTCAGTAAAACAGTATCTTTAAATTACTCACAGATAATGACCCAATGTATTAGGTTCTATATAATAGTGGATTATCATCGTTGTCATAACCAAGCTTCATTCTACTTACCAATCTTACAGTTTCTGCCAATAACTGACTGTGAAACTCTTGTGTTAACTCCTATATGGGTACCTGGACCAATCACAACATCTTCTTCTAGAACACAGTCTCTGTTTATAAAATATCATGAATTATGAAACAATTTAAACAAATCATAACTTTTTTTTCTTCAAGAAATAATCTTTTCAAACAACTAAATATCAACATAACTTTTATATCATGGTAATGATTTTATGCTTGCTTTTAAATGCATGTTAAAATATTTGGGAAAAGGAGTCAATATTGTTTAAACAATTATCTTTTCCTTTTTTCTTTACTTTCTGGGCAGGGGGGGTAGTAAATTTCCTTTGACTTCATATACAATAATGTACAACGTACAGATCAAACTATACAATTTTCTACTTATATGTGAAGAATAAGCATCAACTTTGCTTAGTTTTCTTTCCGATCTTTGATTTACTGAACCAGGCACGGATTTACTGGTCTCGGTACCCTGATTTCAACAGCACAATGTAGTCTTCAAAATACTCAAACCATATTAATTGCTTTGTTTTTAAGAACTCTGCTGGCTTACAGGAATACAAACGATGCAAGCCTCATGTCTGTCAAAACATACTATAAGGGGTCTGAATTTACAGACTACCTGACACAAAAGGGAATCATTACTGCACCATTTCAGGATGGAACTTTTGCTAGACTCCCGTTAATACCCACTAGTTAATAGAGGACCAAATCAATGACTATACCTACAGACTGTTTGTTAACTGTCAGAAAAAAAAAATACTATACCCAATAACACAAAGTATAGCAATTGATCATAGGACTGATTTTTACAATTGATTACATTATCAACTATATAAAATCCATTCTTAAAATAAATTGTATAATTAATTGCTAAGGTTTGTGTTGTAGGACCCTCATCTGAGTTTGACCTCACCTTTCTAATGTGACATCCTTCGCTAAGTAAACATTGTGCCTTGATAATGAATACGGAGCATTGCTAACGGAGAGGTTGTCAGGTACCATGGGAAACGCCCATCTATGGATCACATCTTTGCTACAATCAAATGAAAAATTAACATCAACATGCCTCATCTTCTCCATACTTATCTGCATTAGTGCCATTAATATTAATCTCTTTGTTAACAAAAACTCAGCAAAACTCCTTCATTATCTTCATTGAGAACAGACAATCTCATTATCATATCACAATCATTCTACCCATGAAACCTGTTAACAAAAGGGAAGTGTCATGCTTAATCATCACATGCTACTCAAATTGTCCACTTTCATTGGCTAATAGCAGACTTTACATCAGACAACTCTTGTTGGAAATAAGTTTAATGGAACAGGGCTCAAGACTTGAGAAGAAAATCCCACGATAATATAAAGGGTATTTTTTGTGATAGTCAGACCTTTAACCTAATTGCTGCTTTTAAAGGGCCTTGTTGAAATTTCTATGTAAAACACAAAGTGAATACCAATCTTGTTACATCCCCTCAAAAAAAAAAAATATAATAATTAAATAAATAACTAAAATAGATAAATAATGGATAAATACATAAAAGTTTTTTAAAAAGTAAAAAATTGAAGGAAAAAAAAATCAATCAATCAATAATAATAGTGATTGTATATTTATGCAAAGACATTTGTCCTATTGAATTTTAAATTCTAAAGTCTAGGCTTACTCCAGACTTTTATTTGCATAAGAACAACGAAAAGAAATGCTGATCATCACTTCTGATTAACTACGAATATCTAAATAACATATTTTAATAATAAAACTTGGAGATTATGATATCCAAGACTACAGAATAACTAAAGAAAGGGGTGCCGTGCTACTTTATATTAAGGCAACATTTCAAAAGATTGGTGTCTTTGAGTTGAGGGCAGTATAACTTCTTACCTAATGGAATCATAAAGAGGAAGATTAGACATATTTCCTGCATAGTCATCCTGTATGATGTGCATGAACAGCTTATTACCTTCAATCTGAAATCAATTACAATAGCAACATAATGATTAACAATACTATTCAACAACTGTTGATTTATTAGGTGTAATTTATTAACATTTTGATCTTTTGGACCAAAAATTTGTTTTGTGGTTGTTTCATGAATATATCAAGAAAAAAGGCAAATACAAATGTGAAACATATACATGTATGGTATGTGCCAAAAATCTAAAAATATGTTGTGGGTAGCATACAACAATACAGACCATCATAATTAAGTTGGAATGTTGTGTCATTGTATTTGAAAAAGGATTCAAGTTTTGTGTCACATCAACAAAGTCCTGATTATTATTATTATTTTGTTTCTTATACGAGCACTGGCAGACCTGGTATCTGTGAATGCACTTAATCACTCATAAACATCTCTTAAAATTTTAGATTTATGACAATGAGATAATCAATATCTTTATCATTTTTTTAGCACATATGAAAAAAATCATTAGGAACACAGCGGGCAATTTCAAAAAGACTCAAATGTGATGGTTATGATTGAGTACCATCACACAAAGGATATCTAATGCATTATCTCATTGATTAATATGTATAAATGCAATACTGCACATAAATGGGATTTTAGACCAATTATAAGTTCCACTTTGCACTGCTAAAAAACAACAATGTGTGGTTATTCAATAAGGTGGTTCTGTTGACTGTAAACAACTTACCTCTTCAGAAACTAAGACTCCTTTGATGAAATCATCCATGGTTTGGTAATCAAAATTATCCACAAAGAGCTCTGATACCCTTGGTGAACAGATGCATATATGAGTGTTGAGTAGATTATATCGCACATTCACTCTACTGTTCTCTTTAAATAATCTCTGCAATAGAAAATAAATATTGTCAGATTTATGTATGCAATCTGGTATCTTATGATTAACAATGCATATACAGTATAAAATTTCTCTGAGCTACTGTGCCTAAAAGTTTAAGAAATTCTTCAAGATTTTCATTATCAGTTAACATGTTACTGAGTTCATTAATTTTGAAACAACCTGCCACTGGAAATATTAAAATATGAAAAAAATATTAACAGCCTCCACTACAGTTATCCAGTTATTTATTCATTTATTTACTCACTTATCTACCAATTTGCTTATTCATTTAATTATTTCTTAATCGTTTCATTGATTCATTCATTTACTTATTTCCTTCCTCCTTATTCTTTTTTCTTTCTTTTTTCACCTATCTTTCCTTAGGTTTTCTGAAATGTTAATCGGCACTGGCTTACTGCTGGAAAATGAACCTCCTTCTTCTTCTGGACCTTTTGGTAGTGACTAATTTGTTGATTGGTATCCAAGGCAACTACAAATTCCCCCTCACTTGACCTTGACCTGTGACCTGGATAAACCTCTTTGAAGACAAGAGTGATTGCTGAGAGTTTGTCCTTCTGGAATCTTTTCCTGCAGTGAAAAAAAAGAGAGCAGAGTAATAAACATGAATCTTTTCAATAAGAAACAGATTTTCATTAGTAATTGAATAGGAATCACAACTATTGGTAGAGATTACTGTGTACAAATCAAGCTATTAACAAAGTTAACAAGTTCTTCCTGAAGTATAATAATCCTGAGTAATATAAACCTAAAATCAACATAGCCTTATTTTTACAAGGCTCTCCATTGTAAATAAGACTTTTACATTTCTTAACTGTACTTGCACATTTTCCAAATATACTTGTGTATTTCTTGAACCTCCATCTCCTTTTTCCAAGATTTAAGAGATTAATACTTCTCAGAACTCACTTGTGCATTTCTAGGACATCTTTAAGCTTGAGATTGGAGACTAGGTTTCCTGTCACAAGGATGAAATGAGACCTGATCAGTGACTTTCTCTCCATCTCCCTCAGAGCATCTCCTAAAGAATGACATCCCTCTGATACAACAGGGAAGACATGGCATGGTGAGGTCTTCTCATTCCACTTACAAGTTCTGGTGAGGAAAACAAATTAGAGAACTTGATTTCAATCACAGCAAAGAAAATCTAACAAAATTCAAAATATCTTATCATCATTTCATGAGAAAAATAAAAATGTTTCTTAAATTCAATATAATAGTTGAGGTTAGATGTTGGCAAATGTATCACATGTGAACTTCAAATGTTTGTGGAATTTAGTCTACTTGTAATTTCTAGGTTTTTTTTTAGAGATACTGCAATCATTCAAATTAAGTCAAATTGAGTGTAATATCAATCATATATTGGAAACAATGTGATACGGAGGCTGTTCCACAAAGCCATATGTAAAGTTATCCATGAATTTGATCTCAAATGAGTCCAATACAAAAAGATTTTCTGAATCATCAATAATTAATTCAGCTAATGTTTCAAATTGCACATTTTGATGCTTGAAATTTTAATAAATTTTTAATATCTATAGTCTGCAGTTTAAATTAAACCAAATATCAAACACCGACAAAATTCGTTCAAATTTAAGAAAAACTTCAGAACAAAATTTTAGCATTTCACATAAATTCTTATCATTTGTTAAGTCATATGTAACTTTACAGTTTTATGAAACAGCCCCTTGTGGAATTATATCAACTTTGTTCCTACTTTATGACAACATGAGAATGAGATTGTGTTTAATTACAAATTATATTGAATGTGACTTGATTATCAAACTGCTCTTAAGATATTTTTTTTTAAATATTAAATTAACCTGCAAAAATTGATCAGAAAATAAACTTACTCAACATGATGTTTGATTTGGTTGGAATGTGAACTGCAGAAGACAAATATTTCCTGAACACCGTTGGTTGCAAGAAACTCCAGCGTGTAGTCAATGATTGGACAGTTCACCAGAGGAAGCAATGCCTTCAAACATAAACAAAATGAAAAGATGTGGTTAGAAACTGAGTTCCTACATGGATGGCAGGTAACTAGAGTTGTTATTTAATAGAATATGAATGTCAAGGTGTAATGATATCAAAGTCAACCATTCCCCATAGATACTGCCCTAAGTTTTCCGCTTTGCGGATTTTCCGCGGAAATCGCGGAAACCGGGGTAGAAAGCGGAAAACACAGTTTTGAAAAAAACAGTGAATTCGGTGAGAAATCTTAGTTTTAAAGTATAAAAAAATTGGTTCCAAAAGCATCCTAATTGATAATACAATCTATAAAATCCAGTCTAGGAATTGCACAAATTAAGCTCTGTGAAACCAGCCTACCGATCGCGATCGCACACCTTACCAGATTGGACCCACAATAAATTTATAAGTACAACACTACATACTACTTACGCAATGCAGCTCTCCCAGCAGCGTTTGTGCGCAATTCGTTCTGGAAATTTCCATGCATAGCGAAAGCAATATTCACGTGCACATCACGTTACTACGGTGATGGAACGCTTGGTCGCCCGTACTAGTAGCATGTATGCATCAACGAACGTAGAGGACAGCAGCAACACTGAAGTGTGTTGCTGCCCTCTACGTTCGTTGGTATGCATGTTCATTAATGCAATATGCACGGGGAGTAAGCCTACGTATAGTAGAAATAATTTTACTCCCCAGACGCCTCCAGGGGCCCGTCTCTCAACACCGTCATAAGTCTAACTTCTTGACTAAATCGGAGATAGTGAGCTACTTGTCTGCTAACCGTTTCACGAAGCCCTCTTTACCAAGATCGGGTACAACCTCACTAAATATTTATGACACCTCCGAACCTGTCATAACTTCTTTCTTAATGACGTATGGCATCACGTGGGTAGACTGACATGCAAAAGTGCCTAGAAATTTTCAAATTATAATCTTACGTAATCAATCATAGAGGTTGAAATTACATCACAAAACAAGTGGGATAATGCATTCAATGATAATTGTAATACAAAGAAACTATAAAAACTGTTGGTAATAACAAAACGCCACAGAACCATTCATTTTGAAATAGTAAAATGATTTAATCGATAAAGATTCTACCACGTCAGGCCATCCATAACTGAACTCGTATTAGTTGTTTTCAGACCCCTATTAACAGTTGGATAATTCTATCTCTAATTTATGCATATAATTTGTCAAATTTCGTATGTTTCGGTATCAATTATTAAAAAATGTTTCGTTAAACTATAATTTTGATGACTTTCGGAGTCATAAAAGACCGTATAATTATCATCATTTTACATAGAAAATCGTTATGGTTTACTTTCGTAAACTATTAAAATTTGATATCCCGGGGGTACCCATCTCAACATCCACAACAAGTGATTTTTTAGTCATGAAATGAATTATTCATAAATCAATTTTCACTGCTATTGAACATGTTGAATGGTCCAGTCTTCATGGCCTAAGTATGTATGATGCATAATTCACCTGTGCTATTATTTTGAAAAGATTTATTTCCCAATTCATCACAATATTTGCAATTTTGTCATAATTTTTCTTTTTGAAAATGATGCTATTTTGTGACTAAAAGTCTAAGGCTACGTCTCGTCTGCTCTTTTTACCGAGTATCGATATCAAGGTATTCTATAAGTTAGGAAGCCTTTCGAGAAACAGGTTTAGTAAGATTGGAACTAACTCCGTGGTTGGTGGATATAGATATGACTAAGTAACTTGTCCATGTGTTGAGAAACGGGCCCCAGGCTACCCACGGCCTAGACCAAAAGCTTCAGTCTGTCTCTGTTATGTTGGTTGTTCAGCTGAACTCCGTTGGCTTCACTCACCAAATACAGAGACCGAAGTTCTAGCGCGATCTGTACAGGGGACTCAATGGCCATATGTTTATGTGTATTAAGTTTGGATAAAACAGGGCAGTGAAGTTGTGCGACAGCCGAGGTAAGTCACTGTTTTTGTTCCTTTTAACTTGATTTTCCCCGTTTTTTGGCAATTAATGCCAAGAGGGAATATTAATTTGCATTTCGGTCGCGTTAATTTTCAAAAGTTTGATTCATTAAAGACAAAAATTGAAGAGCCCCGACGGGGGGATTTTGCATTGTAAGTCCCCTAATGGTGGCTGCACGATAGCGAGCCGTCTGTGTATGAGGAGAAATTAAAAAAATTAAAAAATGTTAAAAAACTCCTCGAAACAGACGGCTGCCAGCTGTCTACCCACGGCCCACCTGGGACGGGACGGCCCGAGCCCGGGGGACTGAAGCCGGCTACTACGTACGGGTACCGTACCGTATACGGTACCGCATCCGCACGCATCACACACCAGCTGCTTACAAATTCTACCAAAAATTATTGTATCTGTAGGCATAAGCAGATACTCACTCGCGGTTTTTCCAGGCTTACAGGAGAAAACCTAGTATTGAAGCTATCTGCAATAACAACTGCTTGGAGAACGTCCTCCTTTTCCAACGAATTGTCGGATTTCCCCTTTGCTTTTTTGCCAGACATGGTGATGAAGTCGCGTATGGACAGCTACACTACAGATTCGTGTAAGGACCAAGATTGTTGGCTATGTTCAGCTTAGATTTACGCGTACCGTATACCGTACACTGAACTAGAAATACATGTACGTATATACGTAAATACGTATCTCTAGTTCAGTGATACCGTATATTTCATGCAATATTTGATTGAATTTAGCAATTGTAATGTAGTCGACTTACTTAGTATGTAACCATACATAAGACAAATAATTCAGCTATTTTTTATATATATATATTTTTTGTAATAAGGACCATTAGATTAGAGCCGCATATACTAGTAGTCGATAGACTAAATGCCTAAAAAGTGCCAGTTGAGTTCAAAGAATCATATTTGTGACAAGTTTGTTTGAATCATTGAAGAAGCTAAATATATTTCACTAATCAATTTTTTTATATCGATCCAGCACCGCTCAATCATGAACAGGAATCATATAATTGTAACACTCTTTAAATGTAGCGTGGTAGGTATGGATGAGTGTTAGCTAGTGGTAAGACTTCAATAAGGGAATCCAACTCAAAGTATATAAAGTTCAGATGATATTTAATCACGCAGACATATATATATATAAATGAACAGTCGCTTGTTGAGAACTCGGGCACTCCCCTATCAAGGCCTCAAAGGGCAGGAGCGCAAGCTTATGGAGTAGTAGTCCGAAGACTAAGGAAAGAACCTAGAGAATATCAAGCACCTCTAATTTATACTCTGAGGGGAGGTGTTTACCCCTTTGGACTTATCTATTGTGACTGTACATGAGTAGACAACTAAATGAAATAGAACAAAGGACAGGTCTGGAAGATGTAGGGAACAAAGAGTAATGAATAAGGATTGAGACGAACTAATGAAGGGAGGAAGATTAATCTGAGGGAATCTATTGTTTGCCACTGATGGTGGTGTTTTCATTTGGTTAAAGTATTGTTATTATATGGTCATGTGGTCATGGTGGTTGTATCACTGCCTGAATATACCCAAGGTCTAGTGATATATAATTTAGACAACTATATAAGCTGCTACATTGGAATGAATATTTTACTCTTACATAATTATAGGCCTACCTTTATCCTCTTGAGCAGATTTTAAAAATCTATTTTAGGCTATGCGAGCACAAAGGGCGAGATAAATGCTCAATTTGATTCGATGGCCTAATCCCCCCCCCCCCCCCTTCCCTGTAGTTTGCCCCGCCAATATAGGGGGAAGTGCGACTGCTTTGGCCCCCTGGATCCACCTATATAACAATAATTAAAAAAAATTAATGATAATACTAACAATAATCTCTCCCTTTTTAACTCTACCATTTTACTTTATTAAAGGTCAAGTCCACCCCAGGAAAATGCTGACTTTAATAAGTAAAAAAAATCAAACTGGCATGCCGGATGTAAAATAAGAAAGTTTTGATATTTTAAAATTTCGCTTATTTTTCACAAAACACGGTGATATACATGCACAACTAGGTCAGTCAGTCGATGATGTCCATCACTCACTATTTCTTTTGTTTTTTATTGTTTGAATTATATAATATTTCATTTTTCATAGATTTGACAATAAGGACCAACTTAACTGAGGGAACCATATAGTATTAAACAATGCTAATTCCGCATTTTCAGGGAGGAATTAATCGTTTATTTTACATCCGATTTTGATAAAATTTTCAGTGTCATCAGTGGCGTACCGTGGGTCACAGCATTGGGGGGGGCACCAGCAAAAATTTTGAGTCACTCAGTGTGAGTATACTAACCTAATACATTTTAAGGACGGCGCAATGCCATTAAACGAATGTGTATCTCACTGATCAAATAATGCGAGCACAAGCTTAAAATTTTTGATATTCAGACCTAAAAATAGACATTAAAGGAGAATGAAACTCTTGGAGCAAGTTAGCTTTTGTGAAAGCAGAAAAATCAAAGAATAAGATCAACAAAAGTTTGAGTAAAATAGGACTAGCAATAGAAGAGTTATGAGCATTTAAATGTCGAGATCACTAATGCTATGGAGATCCTCCCATTGGCAATGCGAGCAATATCTATGATGTCACAGATGAACAACTCTCCCCTTTTGGACGCTGAAAATATACCCCAAAACATCTCCTTTTGCTTATTCTAATCATATGACAAACGATTCATCAATGATATAATGTTGTGAAACCTCTGTACTTGTCCTCTCATAAAGAGAACACCTCACCTTGTGATAGACTCTATAAAAGTGAGAATATAAGGGAAATAAGTACTAAAGTAATGAGGGAGTTGTACGTGTGTGACATCACAGATCTTATGGTTGCATTGCCAACAGGAAGGATCTACATGGCATTAGTGATCTCAATATTCAAATGCTCATAACTTTCTTATTATTCATTCAATCTTCCTCAAACTTTCAACAATATGTTTCTTTGATTTTTCTCTTTGATATGGATTCAGCTGGTTTCAAGGGTTTCATTCTCCTTTAAAGCTAATTTTTGTTATGATACGTACCTGTCTCGCTAAACAACAACGCGAGCGCAAAGCGCAAGCTGAACTTGTATACATTTACCCCATACAGGCATATTTTAAGGGCTATTTTTTAAGGAATCCATTAAGAGTATACATATCTCACCATAGTCATCTAATCGAGTGCCAAGCGCTTGCTGATTTTGCTAGAACTACATCTAAACACATGAATTACTTTTTATAGTCATTGTAATCATGATTCTCATACGCATCTCGCAAATCAAATATTGCGAATGCGAAGCGCGAGCTGAAAATTCAGGAAGTTCAGACCTGAAGAGGGACATTCTAATTAAGGCTCGTTTGTAGGAATTCACTAAGACCATACGCATTTCACTAACCAAATTATGCGAGCGCGAAGCGCGAGCTGAAATTTTTTTAATTGATATTCAGATCAGAAAAAGGGACATTAATTAAGGACTGATTTTAGGAATTCATGAAGATCAGACATACCTCACCAATCCACTATTGCAAACGTGAGCACGGAAGGAAATGTTTTATTTGAAGACCTTAGAGTGGGGCAATCGCTTTAGTTGTCATGAAAAAGAAGCATATGTCACTACATAAAACAATAATAACTCGAAGTGCGAGGAAATATGTTTGGAGTATATTGATTTGAAAACGGAAGGTTTTAGCACAACAGGATTATATATCTCGTTAAACAGACAATACGAGCACCAGGAACAATGAAGACATAGGCCCTGAGCAAATTGTGTTTACATAATAGTAATGATAAAATCATAAAGAACAATAATTTCTTCTTTCCCACTACGTTTCTCTTTCTTTTCTCCTTTTTTTTTTGGCCAGCCGATCGACCCCCCCCCCCCCCACCCCCATGCCCCCCGCCCGTAGTTACGCCACTGAGTGTTATGCTTGTTGGATTTTTCTCTTTTTATTCAAATCAACTTTTTGTTGGGGTGGACTTGTCCTTTAAAAACATAAAAATCAGCATTGCGTAATTTGACGGACAGAATAATGGCGTACTGGGTGGGGGTCTAAAAAGTCCCAAGCTAGGGAAGCGAGCTAGCAACAATATCAATCTAAAATGGAAATCTTATATTGTGACAAAGTTTGACATATTTTATATCGAGAAAATAATTTCATTTTTACCATTTTCTTCTTCAATTGCTTACTTGTCTCCTCATTTTAAGTCTTTGAAACCTTTTTTGGGGGCAACCATCCAAAAAATCGCCCCATTTTTATGCCAGTGCAAGTCCCGTTAGAGTCATATGGGGAAAATTTCTCCGATTGCCACTTTTATATAGCAAAGTTTTAGATATCTCCCAATCTGGATTTTTCATTATTATCATTAAGTTTATCTTCATAAATTCGGTGCATATGTGCCCACGGGGGGGGGGAGGGGGCTTCCTTATAAAATGGCCCACACATTTAATTTAAGTTTGCCCAGTCAAAAGGCTATATATACGCCTCTATCTCCCCCTGTCTCTCCCCCCCCCTCTCTCTCTCTCTCTCCCTCTCTCCTTCCATCTTTCCCTTTCTTCCAGGGTGTGCTTATGTACTATATCTTCCATATTCATTGGTCTCGATCCCTTCAAAATATGAAGACCACATACCATATCCATCATTCCGAATTCCATTACTCGATCTTGCATTGACGCTTTGCATACCTTCTAAGGGCTAAGACCTCGCCTGAATTTTATGATATTGAAAACACAAAAAGGATCGATTTGGCTTCAAGGTTGCATTTTTAATATAATACTTTCTGTCTACGCAAATAATTTTTACTCAGGCTATATATTTACCTCATAAGTCTCTCTTTTTGTCATGTTACTTAGAAAAGAACTGTGTTCAAAACAAATTTTCAATATGGATATATATAAAGACGAACTTGAATTTTAACTTGACACTCCATCTGAAGTCGATCACGATCACAACCTATCACTAAATAATCACTACCGTGTTATAGACAATGCAATCAGCATTCAGCTATCAATTGCTTGATCAAAAATCAATCAATTAATTATAAATCGATAAATTAATCAATAAACCAATAAATCAGTCTCAATCAAGTATTCAATCACCATTCAGCTATCAATCACTTAATCAACAATCTATCAGTCAATCAAACAACCAGTCACTTTTCAGCTAGTTGAACTCCAGTTTCAAATTGTAATGAATCATTAGAAAACTCGGTGGTACTGAAGATGATTTCTTTTACATTATATCTATATCTATTTTGACACACAATAATAAGCAATTCATATTTTAAACTATTTTAGATTTGTAATATCGTAAAATTCGCTTAACTGCTCACGGAATACATAGATCAACAATTTCATGAAAATATTATATACACACACACAAACACACAAGCAAGTAAGAATATACATAAGAAGCGAATATGAGAGAGACGTCATTCCGATTGATGTGATAAGCACTATAAGAAAAACGGATTATTTTCATAAACTGAAAAGGCTCCGCATTTAAAATCGTCCAGCTTCTGCAAAAATGTTCAGGTATTGAGGCAAATAAGCTCCATTGAGTTGTTCAATCAAAAAGAGATATCAGATAGGCCCCCTATTGTATTACATCGCGATTGATGTTTCCAGGTCTTTAACTTGAATCTGATTTGAATGCGTCTTGACGAAGACAACTTTGAACCTTTCTGGATTCATAGTGAAGGATCGTTTCTCGTTGTCCAACCGAGGTGAGTGTGTTCCTTCGGGAAGTGATATCCTATACCTGGTGACCATGCTGACCACGGTCTGGAAGATGACTCTCCTGGCTACCTGTTCACCTGGACAAGATCTTGGTCCTAGAATAGGTTGTGACAAAATAATGTGAACGAGGTTTAGGTTATTGGGTAGATCGTGTGATTGAGGAATTTGCTGGGCACGATAGCAGCTAGAAGTTTATAAAAATAACTACATGATCTAATGAGCCAATGACAAAGGGATTGGGTGGGAGAAATATAGAGAATGGGAATTGTGATGGGTCCGGATGAAAACTAGTGTCTCAATTCGGAGTGGGAAGGATAGATAGCAAGAATCCTGCTGAAAAAAACTGAAAGAAGAAGGAAGATAGATAGATAGATAGATAGATAGATAGATAAGATAGATAGATAGATAGATAGATAGATAGATAGATAGATAGATAGATAGACAGATAGATAGATAGATAGATAGATAGATAGATAGATAGATAGATAGATAGATAGATAGATAGATAGATAGATAGATAGATAGATAGATAGATAGATAGATAGATAGATAGATAGATAGATAGATAGATAGATAGATAGATAGATAGATAGATATATAGAAAAAAATAGCGAATATTAATGAATAGACTTTATACATTTAGTAACTACTTTAAAATAAGGGTTATCAAGACTGTTATCATAGTTACGTCAAAATATCTCTCTCCTCGATCGCTATCCCTTTTCCCGCGCCCCTTTCTCTTTCCCACTTTCTGCTGGAAAAAAAAACTTGTAATATTGTTATACCTATTGAGAATGGAATCACCAACTTTGCTTTATCCTCGTTCAGTTTACCGGATTCATCGACAAACCGGTTAGGGTTGAAGACTCCAGGATCTTCCCAAATATCCAGGTCGTTGTGCATCCCCCATATGTTAGGGAATATCTGACTACCTTTTGGTATACTGTATCCACCTATACTCCCCGTCTCGGATGCAATGTGGGGAACACCCATTGGAGCAGCGGGACGCATGCGCAGAACTTCCAAAATGGTACTCATCACGACTGGGAAATGAGATCGCTGGTCGTACAGTGGTGCAGTTCCGCCAGAATTGATGATAGTTTCTATTTCGTTTCGCATCTGTTGAAACCAAAATTGTGTTCAAAATAAAAGAAAAATAAAAACATAAAAGAAAGCTCTTTGTTATCTATGATACCGTTTTCAATCAAATATATATTTTTTGTATTTCTTTGTCAGATTCACTGTCCAAATGATCATAGTGACAAAATATTTTCTTTTGCAAAATGACCTTCCAAGACGAATTGATAGTCAAGAAGTACAATTTAAATCAAATGTTTCCTCTGTAATTGGTTATATACCAGCTTGGCGTTTATCAGCAAAAATGCTGTCCTGCCGAGTTCCTATACGGGAGTTACCATAAACAGAAACAAACAAACAAACAAATCGTTAAAAAAACACCCGTAGACAAAGCTAGGTAATAAGATTAACGAAAACTTTCCTTCCTATTTTTCATTGAAGCTTTTGTCATCCAGACTTATGCCTCGATCAAAACGTATATACTTTTCTTTAAAGACACAAAAAAACTATCAAAGTCGTTATTTTTCTATGCTTTATCTGTTTTACCTCTATTTCTCCTTTTATAACAATATAAAGAAATTAACTGTACCCGGTCTTCAGAAAAAAAAAAAATATCCAACGTAATTATCAGGTTATTTGCAAACTCTCGGCTCCAATATTAAACCAATATGATCTAAAAACATTACACAAATATATTATGTCTGGCTTCTTTTAAACAGCTCCATACCAGTCTTAGATTAATATATTTCAGAAATAGTGAACCGTACGTTTATCTAACATAACAATCTCCACATGTTCCATGCCTCGCTCCCATTTTACCTTGACTTGGATATGTGAATGAGCGGCAAGAAATAGTGTAAGCCACAGGAGGACTTCGTGGATAGTGTCTGCAGCAGCAAAAAACATGTTGTACACAATAACCCACCCATCTTCCGGTTCCGAATACGATGATTTACCGGATGAGCGAATATCCTCAACATACTTGGCGAAGAGTGCAATGAGGCTCGAAGACTTTTCCGGGGCATGTCGTTTTTCGAGTACATCTTCTGATTGTGTTTTCACGTAGCGAGACGAATTCCGAAGCTGATATCAAGAATAACAATAAAGCAAATAATGCACGATTATAGGAGATAATATTAGGATTTCATGAATAAAGGGGAAATTGCCTTAAAAAATCTGACAAAAAAAAAACCACAAACAAAATCATAACAATATTATAGTAATGGCATTAATTTTAATTACGCTCCCATGTAAACATTAAGAAAGGGAAACAAAAGGGAAATCGTAGACCAACACCGGGTTTTCACTTCCGAATTAATTCGTTATGTAGGCCTAATACTGAGATATGAAAAAATATACATTTAGGATCAAAATCGAATCCAGAGACCAACTGGTCACCAGGTCACTAACCATAACCGATCTGGGTTTATTTCAAATGATTTCAGTTGATATCTATATTAGATATAAACTGATTATCAAACTAAGGGGGTGTTGCAAGAAAATATTTGCAATCAATAAATTGTAAATATTCTGTTGCAATTTTACAAGTGATAGTTCCAGGTTAGCTGTAGCAAATCAGATTATACTTCTTGTTTTAAGGAGCAGAACAGCAATCAATTTCTAATTTGCAATTAATTGCAAGACATACCCCTTTCATAAACCCAATTATGCGGCTAATAGCAGCATAATTTGGTCGTAAATTCGGAGGAGGACCAGAGTTATCCGCATTATCTTGATGCTGCAATTATCCGCATAATAGCGGCATCGGGACCAGATTTTGACTTTATGAACGCATTTCCAAAGTAATGCGGATAATTGCCATGGTGCGGTCACAAGGTCACCCTTTTCCAACACAACCGCATCGGAGGGGGTGTGTGCGGTTGCCATGATGATTATCCGCCTTTTTCAGGACGGGCGCTCGTAAAAATAGTGCGGATTATTTTCGGAGTTTGTGAACGCCATTTTTATTGAATTATCCGCATTACTCTTAGGCGGCTAATTGGAGGATGGGTTTATGAAAGGGGCAGGGGCGTCGATCCATTTTTCAGATTGGGGGGGGCAAAATCATGAATCAACTTTCCAAAGGCGTTCGATCACACAAAGCAAACAAACTCTCACACACACACACATACATATGCCTATTATATATATATATATATAGAGAGAGAGAGAGAGAGAGAGATATATATATGACTCATGAGATAGAGACACATATCTCACCAACAAATTAATGCGAGCGCGAAGCGCACGCTGAAATTTATTTATATTCTGACCTGAAAGCTTGATACTCTAAGCATTTTTGGTACAAGTGATTAAGATGGGTATTTTAAAAATAATAGATGCGAGCTTAAAATTTTGATATTTCGATCTGAAAAAAAATTGATTTTAATGGACGTATTTAATACAGAACAAGATATAAATCCAACAAAAGATATTGCAAATCGAAGCAGGAGTTCTTTTGAGGTTTAGAACTGAAAACGGGACATTCTATTCACCTAATTAATCATGAAAAGTATGGGTTTTTGCTACAGAAATGATGCGAGCGCGAAGCGCGAGCTGAAATTTTTTATATTCCAATATGAAAAGCGGACATTTTGAGCACGATTGTAAATAAAGAACGAGTTGTGTATCTCAATCTCGCTAGCTGAATTCTGTGTAACATTACAATCTTATTTTATTTTTTGCACATGCTGAATTATTGGGGGGGCAAAACGATATGTTTGCCCCCCCCCCCAATATTTTCATTGGTGGGGCGATCGCCCCCCCCCCCTGCCCCCCCCCCCCCAGGATCGACGCCTCTGGAAAGGGGTATTAGGGACCAAATATAGACTTGCAATTGATCGCGAGTTTCTTGCAACACCCCATAAGGGTACTGTATACATTTGACCGATACCCTCTAAAGAGACGGCTATTGATGAGAGATGGACGAAAGAGTAAAAGTGAACTGGGATTGAGTGTTTGGCAAACTACGTTGTCCAAGTCGTCAATGAACTTCTTGATGTCTTCATCTAAATAGCTGATGCCGACACCAAATGCAATGCGATGGAACACGTCGATAAAGAATGATTGATAGATCCCCTTCGGATCGAGCGGATGCTCAACCAATGCATCCAGTTTGGAGCATAACATTGGTAGTGAATCGCTGATACAGCGGGAGATGGTTGTAGCGCCGAAATCTGGGTTTTTGAGGGTTTTGGCGACAAATCCGCGAGATTCATTCCATGCTGTGCCGTTGTTGAAGATTGAGCCTGTTGATTGAGGACAAAATATATCGATACCAGTGAGTTATTGCCTACATTTTCGAGTTGCATACCTACTAGGGAAAACCTGTAATCAATCAGGACTACCCGAAATGAAGGGTATATTTCAAATCAATTCGGCGGCTTTCGGGCAGCCGAATATACAGCTTTATACGTTGGACACTGTTTTTTTTTTATAAGGGAAACATTATATAGAGAAAAGGGAAAGAAACATGCAGAGGAAGACACTAAGAAAAGAGGAATATATGTCATGCAGGTTTGTAATAATCAATACCCCTATATTCTTGCCCTCGATCCACTATCAAAATAAGATGGCACCGCCCCTGGCAATACAGTATTTGTATATCAATTAAAATTTAATTAATAACGGATTTAATTAATTAACGGAATGGTGCAGATAAGGTGATCCCATTGGAGTATGTGCCAGGGAACTTTTGAAAGATCTCCAAATCGAAAGAAATCCTGGATTCGTTATTAATCGTGCGCTTTACCTCTTTCTGGAAGGACGGATTCCAGCATTGTACGAATGATTCCTCCACGATCAGAGTACATGTCTGCTTTGGTTACAAAGGCCTCTTCAAGATGAGCGTAATCCATTATTATGACGTAAGCGCCTTCACCACTTCCGATTCCAAAGATCTTCCCATAAGTCTTTGTCTTCTCATACATGTCTTTATTGAAAGGTAGAGAGAGAATACATGTAATTCGTCTCGATGAATCGAACAAACATTGGGGATGAAAAGAGGCAAAAATGCAAGATTAAAAAATACCAAACCCGATCGGGACCCCTGCCCCTGGTCAGGTAGACATTGGGAAACTTTTTAGCCGCCGAGTTTAGTAAATCACTTACCAACCAGATAAAGTTATTTTTGCTTTTAGCACCATCATTATTAATAACCAATAAAACTCTTCTTTTTTTAATTGTTTTTCCTGTAGCACAATCATGAATTTTCTTATTTAATCACTTTGTTTACTATCTATTTATTCGAGTGTATAACGAATGAATAATCATTAAGTTTTACTCACTTCTGGACCCTTTTCTTCTTATTCCTAAGAGATCTTTAATAGTTGTTCTGATTCCCCGAGGGCCTGGTAACCACATGACTCTATCCTCAGTTGGTGCCACTGATCTCCGCCGATTAGCGTTAGCGATGACGAGGACAACAACAAGTACGAAAATACTAAGTAGCAGCGATGACGTGGTCAATGACCATGGCTTCAAACTGAAAATACTGGTAAACATAATTAGCCACGAGTCCTTCGCTGCAGAAAATTCTATGGAAGATGTTGACCGTCGGGTTCACGGTCGACAATATATTAAGTTTGGTATATCCCGTGACAACGGTCAGATAGGCTGATCCGTGATGAGGTGACGAAAAGGAATAACGGAATCGGATTGCGCTTGTGGTGGTTATTTTTATTTTTTTTAATCTGTATTTTTTTTACATTTTCATAACAAAATAATTCCTTCCTCAGTGAATATCGCACCCTTATGCATGCTCCCCAAAACATGCACCTTAAAAATATTATCACTTGCTGTACAAGTCATCTCCTTCAGAATAAAGCTCACTTCCAGCTTCTTCCACGTCCAGAAAACCTCTATGACGACAATTTGAATTCAGTTACACATCTATCCACTGAAGGCCAAAGCACTAGAATCCATCTTTCAATCCGTCTTTATAAACTTTTGCGGGATGAATTATTTCCAGGGTAGATTTTTCTCAGAATTAGGGTAGCCTCATATTCTTCAGTTAAAAATAGAGTATCAGTTTCCTTTCTACATAGACGATGCAGTGATTTGATGCAGTACATGATGATTCGATGCAAGCTTTAAGAAAGGAGGGCATGGCATAAAACTACATGCACGTCCGTTGCTAACACACAATATCAGAACAGAAAATGAGATTGAGAATGCGGACGGTAATAACAGAGATTTCTTTTTAAGTCGGTCTTAATCCATTTTGTTATTTAGAATGGCTATTGATGATTGTCGTGCCTTCATCGCCTGAGTAAATTTCCATCAAAGCGTATGGTATCATGAAATAATACGGAGGGGTCCGCGTGTGAGACGGTCCTGCGTTAGAGTAAAAGGAGGACTAAACTTTTGGAAAGGACTATTTTCTTTCCAATAACTGATTTCATACTTTCTATTATTTCAAAATATTCATGTTTACAATGTTATTAAATTAATATAAAACATGGACTGTGAAGTCGTTGTAATTCAAGATATTTAATTGCAGTTTCGATAGTGCTGTTGATGATTAATTTACCTATTTTGATTAGTACTCTTTTTTTTTTTGGGGGGGGGGGTGTTGGTTCTAGGCCAACTGTTCGTTTCAGTTGAATAAACACTTGAAAATATATCAATCTTCTTCTTCTTCTGGAAACAGTACAGTCCACCGTCTGGTGTATTGTCGTACTCACGGTGAAGTGCAGCGTGCAAGTGTATGTACATTATTCAATCTGCATAAAGGGACCAACCACAAAAGACACGACTCATAATCGAGGTATTAGTTGCTATTATGAAAATCCTATTTGGATTTAGATCTTGGGGGAGGGGAAATGACCTGGCGACTTATTCTTAGATTATTTTGATATGTCCTTTTTAACCCCCCCCCCTCCCCCAATTCTTCCTCACCTCTCTCCCTCTCTCTTCCCCTCTTTCTGCTCTATCTCATTTTCTTTTTCTCCCCCAAAAGAAGCTGGGGGGGGGGGGTTTTCAGAAAAAAACATCAACCCTCAAAAACAATTTAGAAGGGGTGCAATTTCAGAACTGGAGAAATATTCAATCTCATAATATAGCCCTACACTTTTTACTCTTTACCTCTTACTGATCCTAGTGAATCATCACTCAAAATAAAGGTTACACCACACATCACACTAGTAAAGATTATTTTCAAACTTTAACAGCTTGAATTATTCAACAATCTGCAAACCTCCCACAAGATCTTTAGAAATGTTCTTACATACTCAAAGAAGATGGCAATATGATTTACACATTTTTAAAATAATAATTAATATTTTAAAACCTCATTTATTATCTATCATTTGAAATTATAAACAGCACAGAGAATACGCAATATATCAGAATGGTTACTACAAATATTTATACAGTAGAAAAGTACTAAAATAACAGCTTTAATTGGATTTTGACTAAGGCACGGTTTTCATGAGGCACAGATCATTTGTTGAACCCTAACATATACACATAAATACACAATAGAAATAACAGGAACAAATACTAATGCATTCATACAGTAACTTTAAAGTAATTATTGAAATGAAAAATACAACTGCTAAACTCAACATTTCCTAATTGTATGGGGATCATAAATAATTTGCATGGTACAGTAGTACACAGGAATAAATTTACTACTAACAAGTATTTTTTTTATTGAAACAAATGTATTATTTATTTTTTTGCTGATCATATCTTGTGCTTTTAATCTATCAAATGTATCTATAAAATATCAAATGTATCCAACAAAATTAAGTTCAATATTTCTGTAGTCTGAATCAAAGTACATAAAATTATAGGTGAGGATGAAAAATTAATAAAGCCAGTCCACCTTTTTATTAAATATTTTTAGTTGCAAAAAGAAGTAATTAATCACATATTCAAGTAATAAAGACAGTGCATTTTCATTGCCAATCTTAAACAAATATTGATCTGGATGAAAATTTGCTGCTAATTATCAACATGGTTCTTACTATATCTTCAAATAATCATATCGTCATCATTACATACGTACAATTTTGTGACAGAAAAAAAAGAAACAGAAATAAAATAAATTTGGTCCTTTTACCAGCATTTGAAAGAAAAGAGTTACACTGCAAAAATTTACAGCAATCACATTAAAACATAATACAAGCAATAAGCTACAAATAAGGTAACAAAATCACTAGATGGCGAATCATTATTTCATGCCTACATGCAATTATTAAGTGGCTTTAAATTTGTGATACAATTACTATGTCATGTTTATTTGGCCAATGCGAGACATTTACTCCCCTTCTCACTTGCACTCCCTAATTTCTCACAATTGTTCTGAGTCAATTCATCATGCTCACAATTCTGAACCCCTCATTGACCGTAGTTATGATACCTTTATATCACACAACATAGGGAGTGTACTGAGATTGAAACAATGAATACGCCAATATGTATTGATTCCCTCCTTGCACATGAATCAAGAGGGCTATAACATTAAATTGTGTTTTCATGAAATTTAAAGCAACTTTGCATCACAACACAGGCTAATACTAGGCTCACACCTTTGTGCCGACTGCTGCATATAGTAAATTGTACACAAAACAAAGGCAATTTTTACTTTGCACTTTGTGAAGAGTGATTAACCTGTGCAGACACTGACAGTAACGCTTTGGCATACCTATACAATGTATGTGCAGAAAGATTAAACAGAAATTTAAAGATATTAACAAATCGCTTTGATTTGATGATATATCAAGGCATAAACAATTAAATGATTGGTGTAATTCAATGAGAATCAATTGTTCCCTCCAGACACTAAGGTGTCAGGATATAAGACTCCAACTTACAAGTTAGATATCAGGTTAAGGTGCTTTGTTGGGTATGCCCACATGTATGTGTGTTTGAACATAACAGAAGTCAAATGTGCCAAGATGTGACTCTAGCCTACAAGAAAAGTTTGATATTGATTCCACATCAAAGTGTCTGCATCTCAAATGTAAACCTGTCTATTATTAAAAAGTACACAACAAATTACATCTAGCAATAAGTACATGATTAGTGAAAGAGCTCTGGAATTCTAATAATTTAACAATCAAAAGCTGTTCATAAATTTACATATCAAAATCTGGCTCGGAATGTTACTAAACCACAAATCTTTGGTGGAAACAAGTACTTGTTGACTAATTTTCAAAAACAGTCTTTAAAGGCCAAGTCTATTTGAATCATGTTGATTTGAATAAATAAAAACAAATTAAACTTCCATTATATCTTGGTTACATTATTTATGTGACAGCACCACCTTGTGTCACTTTGGCTTTCAAAGTAACTATTGTTGTTACCAGCATTGTTGATGCACTGTGGGAGCTACCCCTTCCTGCTGTGGCTGTATTCAATCAAGAAAGAGTATAAAGTATTCCTTGAATGACATCTTGTCATTTATTGGTGGCAGCAGTGGGATTTAAAACATGCCCTCGAAATCCCTGCCCACTCAAACCCTAGACTGATGGATCAAAGATACACCATGCTCCTCATTAAACTTGAATTTATTACAATTGACACCCTTTCTAATAGAAAGCTTCTCTTTCATCAAACCTTTAAAAAAATGTATAATTTTATATTTTAAATACATGTAATACAGATTAGTGAATGTTAAGATTATCAGCTTGTGTATTTGCTTACCACCCATTTTACACAAAAAAGTACTGTAACATTCTTATTCTTACCCAAAATGATTAAATATTCAGTGTATGCCTCATTTCTCTCTATTTAAGCACATCAACTTTATGTTCAGATGGACTAGGCCTTTAAGTTTGGAAGTTCCATCACAAAACTACTCTGACGGATTGGATTTCAAACCTTATTAAGTAATAAATAATTTTTAAAATAAAATATAAAAAGTATGGAAGCCGTTAAGTTGTTCAATTCACATTTGGCCATGAGCCACCTGATACTGTGGATATATTGTATATTTGTATCAAATACAAAGTCAGTTTGTGATGAAAATTAGGATGGAATACATAATGCATCCCCCTTATTCAAAACATATCACAAACATTTGATTGACGGTAGATGGCGTTTTGATACATACAGATAATCAAAGCTGTACATTAGGATGGAATGAATTTAAAAAATGAATACTTCTACAATCTGAATACAAATGAAGTACTTGAACAGGTGGCACAATGATAATTTCAGCGGAAAGATGAGAAGGAAAACCTAAAATTAAAAAGAAATTCCTTGTTGGAACAGTAGATTAGCCTAAAGTCTTCATGAATACATTATCTCTACCATTCTATAGATTTCTCATGGGCAAACTAAGATATAATCATTGCCTCATAATTCTAAGATTTGCAATTAATTGCTGAATAGCAATGGTCAATCAATAAAGCACCACATCAGAAATATTTTGTTTCATATTTGCAATTCGTTGTAAGCCTTGGTGTAACCGGGGCCTGATGAATATTCTACATGAATTTTAAATGTCGCATTTTACATAACTTTAAAACGGCATATTGCTACAGTTTCTAGCAGTGTAACAACATATCTTGAGGCACATGGTTAATTAGCTAAATGGACTAAAAAGTAGAGTAAATTATATTGAGTTATACATGATTGATGAAGCTTCATATTGAAACACATTGATTATTTAGTAAGTAGTTATTTCCTAAGCATGATTCTAAATCAAAATGCAAATAGAGAAGGAAACACCCAAGTACTGTTAATTATTAATCCAAACTTATATGCATCTATAATTCATTCTCAACACAAAGCACAAAGAAATCAATATCAAATTACAAAAAGAAAAGAAAAATCACATGAGAGAAAAATGGGATTCTTCATAAACCCACATCTCAAAACTTGTCAATATAGAGTTAGAATACAAAATATACATTTAATGAACCTTCATAAAATATGAATACAACCATTATACTGACATACTACAGATCTTTCAACATTTCAACATCATTTAAGTATTCATTCAAATCATTAAGCCATTCTTTTTTCTTCTTCTTCTATTTATTTCAATGTATCTAAGGAAAATTCATCAGAAATGATACGAACCAAGCTGACATTGGCAACCCTGACCGGTTGGTGCATGATATCATACACCTTACATTTAATTCTTTAACTAATTCTAGATAATGCAGATTTAACCTCTTTTTTATCCTTTTATTATCCTTGATTTTGCTCTTTTCTTCCAATTGAGAATGAAGTCCTTTCCCAAAACTATGGAGAAGACAAACAAAGACATAAATTTCACGAGACATTGAGTCTCCATGAATAAGTGCTGATTCAAGAAGCATATATATTATCATGTTCAACTCCACACATTAAACTCATCTACAACACTCTCTTCTTTACAGGGAATGTTGAGATGATTTTACAATTACCATGTGTATTTTTACAAGAGAGAGGGTTGACAACGGGCACTTCATAAAAACAGAGGACATACTTACCCTGGGGTTGAATTAATCCATCCTATGATAATACTACACAATGTTATCATATTTTGATTAGGGATATTTCACACAAAGATATAAGACTGACAAAAACTCACAACTGATCAAATGCCTTGTTGCATGCCGTAACTAATGCATCAGAACATTAGTCAGGTCATACTGATGGGACAAGGGTATTATTAATTTCTGAGATTATGTGTTACATATCCTGTATGTGTTGACACTTGAGCATGACATTCATTCAGACTGAACTCTTTTTTTAAACATCCCCTGTTATAGAATATTCATTTCTCCAGTCCTCCAACTGACACCTTACAAAGATGTGATGACATAGCTTGGGAAATGAAAAATATTAACCAACAAGGCAAAAAAGTATATGAAACCTGCCTATACTGCACAATGATTAATCACATATACTTGAACAAGAGATACAGATAAATATAGCAATTAAAATTAATATCTTACATAAAAATCTTGCTGTTCTATACAACATAAGGCACCTTTATCGACTGAACGTCTGTGTATCAAAATAAACATTTCCAACAGCCCCAAAGCAAAGATCCCTTTTGCTTACAGAGTAAGAGATGCATGGTATAAATACTGCAAAAGAGGCAACACATATTTCAGCAGAGATTATTGATAACCTCTGAAACACTACCAGGGACTTTAAGACACAGCATAGATGATTGATTCACTAGTCAGTGGCAAATCTTTATCAATTTGTCCAATTCTTCAACCTGTTGCCTACTAGAACAGGGTGATCCCTGTACAGATCCTGCAGGAATTACAGAATGCAGGTCAATGGATGAACAGTTGTCGGACGACTTGTAAGAACAGGGTAAGATCTGCTATCCATTAATATAGATATAGAGAGGAAATAACCCTGTGAATCACTGTATAGTTGATGTACTGCTAAATGTTTGAAGGTGTCATCATCAAAGACATCACAGGAACAGCTCTTGTACCATGGAACAGATCTACCAATTAGGGGTAATATTTCTATGAAGCAGTTGGAATGGTTAATTTCATAATACTACATTCAGCTCTTAAGTTCCATGAGGCACAAAGTACATCCAAGCCATTTAGAGATGGTCTATCACACCATTCCTATCCTGACCTCGATATCCAACTCCAACGGTCTGAAAAGTATCTGGTTCCTCTAGGTCATCATCATCTTCACTCACCTACAGATAAAAATATAAAGATAAACAGGAATCTTTGTTCAGGTGAAGGCAGAATTACAGAGTGGTTGAAATAATGCAATGTCCATTCATCAAATTTTTCTGAAAAACAAGAGGAATGCCTCTGGCAATCTCACCTGCATCACACGATTCAATATAGCAGCAGTGCTGACTTTGAAAACTACTATAACATAATTATTCACAAAAAACACCATTCATATAATGATACAATACTACGTTCATTGATATTTGACCTTGATCATGTGACCTAAAACTTGTCAGTGATACTTGATTACCCCTATATCCACATTTTATACACTATATCTATATTAACTTTGAAAGTTATGACAGCAATCTAATAATTACCTCTATAATGGCCAAAGTTAAATGACCTTAAATGACCTTTGACTTTCGTCATGTGACCTGAAACTCGCATGAGATATTCAGTGATACTTGATGACTCTTATGTCAAGTTTTATGAACTAGACCAATGTACTTACAGAGTTATGATGGTAATTCAACAGATATCCCCATTATGGCCAAAGTTCATTGACCTTTGACATTGGTCATGTGACCTGAAATTCGCACAGGATGTTCAGTGATACTTGATTACTCTTATGTCCAAGTTTTATGAACTAGACCAATAAACATTCAAAGTTATGATGGTAATTCAACAAATACCCCCAACTTGGCCAAAGTTCATTGACTTTAAATGACCTTTGACCTTGATCATGTGACCTGAAACTCGCACAGGAGGTTCAGTGATACTTGATTACTATTATATCCAAGTTTCATGAATCAGATCCATAAACTTTCGAAGTTATGATGGTAATTCAACAGATACTCCCATTATGGCCAAATTTCATTGACCTTGGTCATGTGACCTGAAATGCGCACAGGATGTTCAGTGATACTTGATTACTCTTCTATCCAAGTTTTATGAAATAGACCAATAAAATTTCAAAGTTATAATGGTAATTCAACAAACACCCCAAATTTGGCCGAAGTTCATTGACCCTAAATGACCTTTGATATTGGTCATGTGACATGAAACTCAAGCAGGATGTTCAGTAATACTTGATTAAAGTGATTGGTTAACATTGGTTTGACTTTTTAAAAATCTGAGCTAGAAGGTCACACTTGTCACCTGTGTCTGTGATATATGTTACAAAAATGAAACCCAGAAAAAATTGCGTTCTAAAATAATTATTTAGTGCTTCAAAAATTGAAATATAAAGTGACCGGAAAGACCATCTTAATTTCATCCCATACACTTATGTGTACTATTTAGGCGTCTATAAGACGCCTATTTACAAAATCGGGGTTTGCCTTATAGTTTTAGCTTTTCATTTTCAATAATGGTTGTTTTCAGGGTTTATTAGTTCTAATACATGCACTTGTACACATGTTTCATCTTGGTTTGAGGATTTTTTTTAATCGGCTGCTCACAAAGTTAAACAATACCTTTAACCTTATGTCAAAGTTTCATGAATTAGGTCCATATACTTTCTAAGTTATGACATTTCAAAAACTTAACCTTAGGTTAAGATTTTGATGTTGATTCCCCCAACATGGTCTGAGTTCATTGACCCTAAATGACCTTGGTCATGTGACCTGAAACTCAGGCAGGATGTTCAGTAATACTTGATCAACCTTATGGCCAAGTTTCATGAACTAGGTCCATATACTTTTTAAGTTATGCTGTCATTTCAAAAACTTAAAGGACAAGTCCAGTCCAACAAAAAGTTGATTTGAATAAAAAGAGAAAAATCTAACAAGCATAACGCTGAAAATTTCATCAAAATCGGATGTAAAACAAGAAAGTTATGACATTTCAAAGTTTCGCTTTATTTTACAAAACAGTTATTTGCACATCCACTCACTATTTCTTTTGTATTTTATTATATGAAATGTGAAATATTCTGATTTTCTTCTCGATGTCAAGTGAGACAACAATCAATTCCTCTTGAACATGTGGAATTAGCATTGTTCGATAATATATGGTTCAGTCAAGTTGGTCATTATTGTCAAATCTGTAAAAAATGAAATATTGTATAATTCAAACAATAAAAAACAAAAGAAATAGTGAGTGATGGACATCATCGACTCTCTCATTTGCATATCACTGAGTTGCGCATTTAACTGTTTTGTGAAAAATAAGCGAAACTTTAAAACTTTCTTATTTTACATCCGATTTCGATGAACTTTGCAGCGTTATGTTTGTTTGATTTTTCTCTATCGATTCAAATCAACAATTTTCTGGGGTGGACTTGACCTTTAACCTTCGGTTAAGATTTGGTGTTGACGCCGCCGCCGTCGGAAAAGCGGCGCCTATAGTCTTACTCTGCTATGCAGGTGAGACAAAAACTGTTTGGACAATATCAGTTGACAACTGGTTAAAACATGAACATGATCAAATAAAATAAAAAGAAAAACATAACGAAAGATTTCCTACTTCAAATGCCATTCTATATCTCTCCTTCTTTTCTCTAGTATTGCCAGGGGCCTGTTGCAGAAAGAGATGTGATCAAAATCAACTAAAATAAAACACAATTTGATTTTCAACCAGTGAAACGCACATATTAGGGACTTGTACTTGATTTTTTTAGTCACATTTAAACCCAACTCTTTCCGCAATGCACCCCCCTTAACAAGTATTCCATGTGCTTAGCTTGGTTTTCACTACCCCCCCCCCTCTTTCCTTGTTGTCACGGTTACTTACATCTCCATATATGTCTTCTTCATCCTCATAGTAGTCATCATCAGGTTTGCCGAGCGTAACATACTTATCCTTGTTGCTGAAGTTCATGGAGGGTACCTTAGCATACTTATGTCTCCAGCAGAGCTTGCCGTGTGACCGTGCCTGTAGGAGACCGAACACCAGGAAGAACAGGACAATAACCAACATGACGGAGAAGACGATGGTACCGATGTGCTGCACCTTCACACTTGCGACGACTTGTGGCTTTTCCACATAGGGTTTGGGGCACTTGCCTGTGGGGATGCAAGCGGACGTGAAAAAGATTGATGTAAACAAAACAATATAACCACTTCCATACAAGGTAGAGTGATGAAGATGACGATGATGGCTATGGTGAAAATTATAAAGATGAAGATGATGGTGATGTTGCTCATGGTGATTATGATGATGGTGATTTTGATGATGATCATTGATGATGATAATGGAGGTGATCATGATGACAATACTTTTATGGTGGTGGTAATGATAATGATGAAGATGACGATGATGAAGATATTGGTGATGATCATGATGACAAATGTTTATGGTGGTGGTAATGATACTGATGAAGGTGATGATGATGGTAGTGGTGATTATGATGACAATACGTTTATGGCGGTGATGAAGATGATGATGATGAAGGTGATGATGATAATGGTGATGATGATAATGGTGATAGTTATGATGATGATGGTAATGATGATGTTGCTCATGGTGATGACTATGATGTTAACAATTTCAATAAAGACAGAGATGGTGATAATGGTGATGATGATGGTGATTATGATGATGATAGTGATGATGGTGGTGATCATGAGGACATTACATTATGATGATGGTGGTGGTAACAATAATAATGATAATTATGATGATGATGATGAAAACGGTGATGATGATAATAGTGATGATGGTGGTGGTGAGAATGGTGATGATGATATTGATGATGATGGCGATAATGATTTTTTATGATGATGATGTCGATGATCATCATGATACACATCGTTCTAGCAGCTTGTCTGCATCAACTCATGATATATCATGGGGAAAATGTGTGTATATTCTATAGTTTACAAACGACACAGCATTTAAAACATAATGGATAAAAATATAAAAAATTTGTGCAGAAAATATATGAAGAATTGTACTACTAAAGCAACACTGCCCATATATGTATAACAATAGAAAGTAAATTATAACTAATCACACTTTCCCATTTTGTAACAGATTATATGTTAATTTCTATTGAAATTTCTTGCCTTCTACCTTTCTATTCATTAAGATTGATATTTCCACACAGTTTTATTCTCATTTGAGAATTTGATTGATAGACATCTTCTTGCTGCTCGGAGGCACATTGAAAGAGATGGCTTCAAAAATATATATATTTTTCAATTGATCAGGGTCTGTAGTTCTTAATTTGCACTATATCATTCTATATAAATTCTTAATGTTTGTTTACATATCTAATCGTATTTATCGCATAAATATATCTTAATGTAACAACACGATGTATCCCAATGAAAAAAAAAGACTTTGTATCCTGAGAACAAAGGTTTCCAGCACTTTCAACATATGCTACTAGCTTTCAACCGATAAAGATACACGAGACTGAATAATTTTGTCTTACGTGAGTCCTCAGTGCATTTCTTGCAGCACTCTTCCCCTTCCTCAGCAGCTGAACAGCATGGAATACACTGTGAGTTATTACGACCATTTTTCTCTAGACGTAAATGCCCCTTGCAAGAGATGCACTGGTCTGGTGAAGGTCCAAAGCATTCCCCGCATTTGTCATCGCAAACACCACACGTCTGTGAATGGGACAAAGAGGTAACAAACAATGATTATGGGATGTTGTAGAATAGCTGACATAGCTGTTTGTAACAATCTCAAAATTAATTTGTACATATCAGTAATTCAACGAAATAACAAACAAAGAATGCTAATGATAATAATGTGCAAGATGATTATGGAGCAAAATACATTATTGCTGAGATATATACAGACTATATGCATTGAATTTCAATGGGTGATGGGTCTTTTCCGAGCTATAATATTGTGTTGTTCTGTGTAGTTAATCTTCAGAGTCCTATTTTGTGAACTTTAAAAAGAAAATTAAATTGGTTTACAATTTTATGTGAACACAATATCTTGATATATGATACCAAGTTTCCTCCTTTTTCTTGTCCATTTTCTGCAGATGCAAGAATATAGAATGAATTGCAATGTGTTCAAGAATTTATTTCTTCTCTTGATAATTCCATAGCAATCACCTGAAAAAAAACTGCTCCAATTGAAACTATGCACATCTTTCATTGATTGGCACCACATGATAAAGTGAAGTCTACAAAGCTCAATTTCTGTGACATGTTTAACACTTCACCAAAACATAAGGCTTTACATGTACTTCAAACTTAACCATTACCATCATTTTAACCATACTTAGTTGGAACCATATCCTGTCATGACCTAATGCTAAACACATGTCCCCAAAGTGGAAAAATGGAATTGCAGATAGAAAAATTGGAGTCACCTCTTCAGATAGCAAGTTCACATTCCAAGCTACAATATGAGGTACAGTGCAATTGTAAAGTGAGCATGGAGCTACATGTAACACTCCTGTGCATGTTTGTATTCCCTAACACTAAAATGTGAATTACAAAAGTTTTTGTCAAGGAATTAAATCCAATCCACACATCAAATTAATGAACCAAACATGATTCCACATTGCCAAGTGTAAGAATGAGATTATATCAGAAAACCAATAATGGACAATCAGTTAGCATTGATTTACTTGAAAGCACACAGATCACAACTTGAAGTCAATATACTTGGGATTTTTGTTTTTACCTCTGATTCTTTGTTATAGTATCTTCCACTGCCGCATCTATTGTAACAGACTCCATTATCCAATTCATAATTAGGATGACATGCAGTGCAGTCAAATGGCCCATAATCTAAAAAAAAAACCAAAGAAATTATGTTCATAATCATCATATATTGCATATACAATTTAATATTATCAGATTTCTGTTACCAACATTATTATTGTTTTGTGTGCCTGTTTTGTATCTTACCTTTCTTTTTATTGCTTATTGATAAGAAAATATGTCTGTTCTATCACTTAAATTATTTCATTCCAACAATTTCTACTCGCATTCAAGATAATTACCAAAGGGAATGGAATTTTTTTTTTAAATATGAGTCTTAGTCTGAGTCATGTCTGACAAAACAAAAATGATATGTAAATTCTCAGTTGCATGAGGACATCATTGCATTGGTCAGATTACCCTCAAAGTATGTGTATAGGCATTTAAGCATGACTGTAAAATCAGACTTTGAGTCAGATTCATCTCTTTGTGAAAACACCCATGGACTGTTGGACCATTGGGTCAATTGTGTTTATGATAAAATTAGTAATCAGCTGATTTTTTTTCTCATTTTGCATTACCTTATAAAAGATATTTACATATCTGGATTAATGAGTCTACATGATGTGAGAGCATTATGACCTTTCCTATGAACTACAGAGCAGAAACAAATCATTTCAGGAAAGTCCAACATGACATACATTTAACTTTGAACTCTTAATCTTACAACGATAAATCAGGATCCATTATAAATAAAAAAAAAGTATAATAAATCTTGATATTTAGTAGTAACTTCCATGGAAATCCCAATTTCAACAGCCTGTTGAGTGATATCACCATAGTATCACTGATTGCAAAGTAACCATCGATGGCAAGTTTCATACAATAAGATCTTAAAACAGTCATCTGCTCACCATTACAATTCAAGCACAAATCATCACAATCCTGACAAATTGGGATGTCTTCCATCAATAAGAAGTAACCATCACCGCATTGATCCACGCAGGTGTTGTCTAGGAGGACCTTGTCAATACGACAAGACATGCAGTCTGTGTCCTCTCCTCCAAGACACGTCTGGCAGGTCTCGTTACACCTCTGACATTGGTTCTGCTCATCTGGATAATATCTAGAGAAAAAATATTAAACAAAAATTATGAAATGATAAATGGAAAATGTTATGATGACAATGGTGATTATAATAATGTACGCAGTGATGACGAAGATGACAATAATGATGATGGTGATGGGGAACAGTTGATAAAATCTGTAAGTAGAATATATTTCACAATTGATAACATCCTGTTACAGATTATAGTGAACAATTTAGAAAATCTATTTATGTTAACATGGTGAATTTATGACTAAATAAGTTCTTGATATCATTCCAGACAGACATGTTTACAACACCTGAGGCGAAGTCTAGAAAAGTAGACATAAGCGAAGCCTACATTATAACACTTCATATCAGAATATGGCATACTGAATAAGAATGCATGAATCATATGAGGTATATGAGGTCTTGAGATGGTAATTTCAAAGATACATACCCTTCTTGACAGTCCCACATGCATTCTCCTCTGGCAAGGACCATTTCATCAAAACAGCTGGTACAGGAGTTTGGCCCCGGTCCATTACAGCTATCACAACCCTCATGACATGAACGGCATTCATTGCCTTCTATTGCATCTTCAAGTATATACTCATAGGTATGTTCAGGGCAGTTTTTCAAACAATTTCCAGTTCCTATATTGTAAAGTAAATCAATTACATTCCTGTTCCTTATATCAATTTTCAAATGGTATATAGTGAAGAAATTAATAATGAATAGTGGCAACATGGTTTTCGTTTGTAAGTTTGAATGTTAATTTTAAAACAAACATCTGTCGTTTGGGGATTATTTTGACATGGTGAAAATTTTGTTTGCTATTTATAGTAAATTTCTCAGGTGCACATTGTGCAGTTTTTGGAAATTACGTGAAAAAAATATATTGAATTCAGTATTACAAAATATATAGAGACAATCATGTTTTCTTCAATTATACAGCTTTATGTATTAACACTTGACTTTCAGCAAAATGTTATGAACTTATGAGTGAGGCTCCTTTGAAAACAATGAAAGGTAATCAATACTATAAAATGAACTAAGATTTAAAGCAAAAATGAACATAAAGTTAAATGGACAATTGAAATGTTCTACTACTTCAACATGTCTTGTTGATACGGCTGTTTGGAATTCATACACATCAAAGTGAGAGAGAGAAGGAAGGAGGGATTAAACAAGAGATTAGAACCAGAGACAAAGAAAAACCAGAAGAGAGCAAGATGGAGGATATACCAAGTCACTTCTTATGAGAGCAATGTTAACATATAGCACACTTTTTTATCAAGAAGTTGTTTTGAAGGTTGATAAAAGGCATACAATTACCTGTCAGAAAATATCCAAGGTCACAGGTAAGGCATTTATTTTGGTTGGTATCCTGTTCTTTATAGCAGGTAAAACAATTGGGATCCTCACAAGGGCTGCAGTCGTTGTCAGATAGGTAGGTTCCTTGTCGACAGCCAAATTGACACATTCCATGGCTCTTAGTCTGTGATAGCTCCATGCCGTCAATGCAGGATGTACAATCCAATGAGGAACCAGCATCACAGGTAAGACAGGTTGGATGACAATCTGCAGAAGGGTAGGAGGAGAAAGAATATTAACCTGTTGGTGACTGAATGATTTGATTATACCACATGTTTGCAATAGACTCCAACCAGCATAAATGCTGCCTTAGTCTCCAATGAGTTGCCCAATTTTATTTCGATGAAGTCATTCCCCTGCAGAGGAGGAGATGCATGTGGCTAATACAAGGTTCAGGACTTGAATCCCTCTGCAGCACTCTCTAGTCAGGTGTAGCATGGGTACCCGGTAGGAAGAAACTCCTTTAAATACCCAATCAGTGTACCCATGCTAAAGATACATGGGGCAATAATATGCAGCTCTTAGAAACTTTGTATTAAGGGATATATAAATATTGCATATCATTACCATTTGCATGTTTAAATATCTAATAAGTACAAGTACACAGATTTCCCAAACACTAGGTTACAGCATGAACAAATCCAACATTTGGAACTTAAGGGTAATCCAGCCTTGGTCATAAAATGTTGTGTTAATAATAATAATAATAATAATGTTGGAAAGGAGAAAAATGAATAAAACAATATGGTGAAAGTTTGAAAGAAATCAGACAAATAATAAGAAAGTTAGGGCTGCTTTAAAATTGATATCACCAAGACTTTTTAGATTTCAAATTGGCAACTGGATAAGAAAATTAGGACAAGGGGCAAGAACAACTTCCCCATAGGCCATAATGCTTAATTTTTTGGGATTTGTGGTCTTCTCTAGAGTACCCATTCCCGGAGGCAGTAATCAAAATATAACTCAGGTACTTGTAGTATTTTGTTTTATTGCCTCATGAAAGAAAAATACTTTTTGAAGTAAAACTTTTTGAAAAAAATGAATATTTTTAGAAATTTTATGTATTGGAGTACATGAAAGAGTAGTCCTTGCCTTACATGTACATGTACATCACTATGACATCACATCTGCGGCCAATTTGAAGTCTCCATGTGTATAGTGATTACCAATATTTCCAACTTTTAAGAATTCATAATTTTACTATTGTTTGTCCGATATTGTTCAAACTTTCACCTATCAACATGTCTGATTTTTCTTTTTCCTCTAAATCAAGTTTTTATTAGGGTTGGATTCCCCTTTAATGAGCCCATTGTTGATGGGAAAAAAATTGAATTTAAATAAATTGCAGACTCTTGCTTTATCCTCAGTAACAAGCATGAAAATATCTCACTATGAATAAAATGTGCAAAATGATTTGATACTTTCTATATTCATGCATAAGATAAGGCATATTTAAAGCATGAATTACTTGCATAAGCCATGTTTTCAGACAAGTTCAAAACTATCTTTGTGAATTCGAGCCAGAGTCTGCACTTGCATTTTTATATTCCTCTTTTAACCTCACATACTGTACATCAATAAATATGCCTGATTTTCTAACCGTAACACTCTTTCAAGATCTTGTCTTTGAATTTGCCGGGCTCACAGTCCTGCACACAGCGGCTTCCCTGAAAGTGGTAGTTGTCACTAACACATGTAACGCAGTCAGTGGGATCCGGCCCCAAACAGGTACCACAGGTAGAGTCACATGGTGCACATGTTGCTGTCCCTTCAGCGTTGAAGCTTAGAATGAATTGGTTTATAGGGCAGGCCATGTCCGATTCTTTAACACACTCCCCAAAGTACACAATGTACTCATCTTGACAGACTATGATCGAATAAGAAATGCATAGGACATGAAACAATGAGACTTCTGCTAATACTATGACTATATGACTACACTCCTACATGTACTATTATATAAAGTTCCTCTTGCTACTGCTGTTACTTTTGCTGCTCAATACTCACATATCTTCCTACCTTTCCCTGTTCCACTCCTTATGTTCCTCCTAAATCCTTCTTTACCTTCCTTGTTATTCCTACTTCTCTTCCCTCCCCTTCCTCTTTTCCTTCTTCACCTCATCCCTTTCACCATCTCCTCATTATCTACTTCATCTCCTCCTGTTTCTTATTCTTCACCGCCTCCTCTTTCCTTCTGATGATGTTGTTGTTTTTCATCTCCTCTTCCCTCTATAGCTTACATATATCATTATTTCTTTAAAGTGACCCATCTGCTATCTACACTTCTTTCTTCAAGAGTGGTGTCTAGTAATCCACAGTCACAGAAACCTTGTCAAGGTACATGTAACATGCAAATAATATTAAGTCAAGTCTTCAAGTTCATACTATTTACACAAATATCTAAAGCAAATAATCAGTGATTTTCATAGACCATATGTTATAGGCTTCTAAAATCATTGCATCTGATTGGCTCGGAGCAAATTTGCTACATGAAAGCCCCCTCAAATAGCAGATATTACTTACCAGTGCAGTCTCCCCAGTCATCACATGTTTCACAATAGAGAGGGCAAATGTTTGCATGCTGTAAACAATGATTGCTTTCATCATCCTCTGTGTATCCACTGTATACAAAGAAAGACAGACAGAAATAGCAGAAAAAGAAAGAAGACAAAAGGAAATGGAGAGAGTTATTTTATGATTTTCTGAAATCATTCAAGGTATCGTTTTTCTCACTTTTCCTATGATATTCTTCGTTTAATCTCATATACTTAACTATTTGTTTTATCTGTCATTATTGTGAATGCCTTCAACACTTTCAACTTTATTTCACAATTTCCCTGCTAATTGATACTTCTAAAATTCATTCTTTTCCTTCAAAACATTTCACTATGGGTTGATGTAAAAGTTTCCTCGGTGGTGTTTTATAAGCATGTGACACCCAACAAGCTCAGGTCTGACCACTGCCCTAGATTTTGGAGGGTGAAAAACAGAGGTACATGACTGTTACTATGGTAACTGTCAGATCATGACCCACTATCATGAAATCATCCCTTGTACAAGTTGTCATCACACTACATGTTACAAGATGGCTGTAGCCATCTTGAAAGGAACACAGGTAAAAGAAAGATAGTTGAAACCAATGTCAACCACTAATATCTTCAAATTCAAAAGTAAAATCAAACATTTTTCAACATGCATCAACCTCTACAAATTATGACAAATAAAATCATATCAATAATACAAAAGAAAAAACAGCCATTCCAAACAAAATAAGCTCCATGAACTGTAAAGAATACCAACTGAATATCAACATGCAAGCAATATCAATAACATTCATATAAACCAGGATTCTCAAAAAATATCTGTTCATTCCATTATGCAGAAAATGGTAGAAAGCACTTTTAAAAAATAATCTGTCCATTAGGTATAATCACAATGTAAAGCTAAAGGATCAACATCTTAACACATACTTGTACTTGACTTGTAATTGTTTAAAATGTGGCATTCATCAAAGGAATCATATTGTACACTTGGTATGTTTTAAGGCAATGTCTATTGGCATTATGATTTCAAAGAATGGCAATACAGAAATTCAATGCAAATAAAAGAATGTTGTGATTAATCCAATCTTTCATTGCACTAAGAGAAAACCAAATAAAGCTATTCTGTATTTCCTTTTTATTCATTGCATTCAAAGCTTAAAATGTGTGTATGATCATAATGTGCAATTCACAGTCATGCAAAGAGAATGTTTTTATACAAATAAATATTTTTTTAACCACAATATGGCTTTCTTATTCAACAAAGAAGGAAACCTATCATTTTCATTTATTTATTCTCCAAAAATTGTCATGCACACACATTCACCAAAAATATCTTCACTGATATTGACCTATACCATCTTTTCATTTAAAGATTAAACCAATAAATGAAAACTTTTTTTCCAAGCAAATCTTATAACCTATAGGCCTGTTTCCTCACGTTTGCCAAACATGCTCTAACAAAAAGATCCAATCTTGCAGTAAATCAATTGGTATGAAAGCAGAAATATGACAAAAGCTGACATATGGGGTATTGTGAGAAACAGATAAATCACATGTTCTGCAATTAATTGAAAATTTTCACTAAATAACTGATTTGCAATTTGCAATGAGAAGTGAAAACTTACTTGCTACTTATACTATTAATCATGCAATTACGAAATTAAACAAGTGTTTGGTACTGCAAAATCGTAAAATAGCCTTAAAAATTGACATACTGAAGCTTTTCGACATGAACTCATCGGAGTAAAATCGCATGAATGACTTAAACGCTAGAGCAAAACAATATATAATAGAACCGTAAACAGACAATGGACACTACATGGCGAGCCGTGATTGGCTGTCAAGCAAACAAGTTAGGCTTGGTACCAGCCGTATATTGAAGCGAAGCAACTAAAAACGCAAGGGTTCTTACAAACTCCTTCAGGCGGCACAGAATCGGGTCTGTTGGTAAAATTGCAACAGAAATTTGCATTTGATTGCAATTGGCAAAAAAAAATTAGCAAACACCCCCAAAGAATGACTGAAAGAATTCAGACCAATGTTTAGCTTCCACGTTGGAATGACATCATTTCATGTGATCACTTTTAAAATTCAAAACTTTCCAATTTAGTGTAAAATTCATAATTTTCTTCTTTTTATTTATTGTTTTCTTCAAAATAGCCAGCTTCTTCTTTCTTTTTGTTCTGCTTTCACACTTGGTATTAGGAATATAGGATTTCATTTTCATTTAAAATGTCCCATCATGCAAGCTTCTTACCATCACTGTACATTCTGTATTACAGGAGAAGAGAATGAAATATTATAATCAAATAATAACATGTCATATGTTATCCATGATATAAACTAATTTGTTTCTGAACTGCAAATTCAAACATTACTTGTGATTTTTTTTCCACATGATTTTTTTTCACACAAGAAATATAAAACTGTACACTTAGAACTGTGATGAATAAAGAGGTTGCCAATTTATATCATTGCATCTCCCAAAGACTTAACATCTCAAAATCAAACTTTTCAACAATTCTTGCTCAAATGTGCTACAAATAATCAACACAAAAAGAGGAGTTGAAATTATAAACCTAGATCTAAATGACAACAATTCATCTTACTTTCAAAGACTTTCTTGCTATATAATTGTTCAATGAAGCTACTTGACCTTAGCTTTAATGATGGATTTCTACTACTCATTAATGAAATGTATTGCCTACATACCTAGGGCAGGTACTAAAACATCTGCCTTGGAATAGGTAAGTTCCATCAAAACAACTGACGCAGTTGAGGTAGCTACTGTGACAATCCCGGCACTCTACGGAACACTGACGACAGTCACGGAAACCTAGCTCTGTGCTCTCATAATACCCCTCTGGACAAACCTCAACACAGAGCTGCCCATCTCGAAGAAGCATATAGGTGTCTGTAACAATGATAGAAATATCAAAATCACTGCAGGAACCATGTCAGATTACAAACATTTTTATTCTTAAATGCAGACGATTTTGGTCAAATTATTGACTACCTGGGCAAATGGTAATTTGCTAGCAATGTGCCAAAAATAGCTTATGCAAGTTATCAATACTGCCCCATAGATCAGTACAGGGTTTCATGCAAAGTGTGCTATGGAATTAAAAAAAATAGCTCCCAGAAAATAAGAATTATAATTCTGGGTCCCATTTAAAAAAAGGTTGATATGTGTGATAGCAACTCTTGCTGGAATGTCACCTTTCATTAGAAGAGTCAATCAGCAAGCAGAATTTTCACTGTTGTCATAGTTGGTAAATTCCAGCAGGAGTTGCTATCATAGCAACTTCTTATGAAATGAGGCCCTGGTTTTTATTCCACCATCATAATATTAATATTAATATCATTCCACCAAATAATATTAATATCATCATTACCACAATTAATATAAAGATTCATCATTATTATAATTAAAATCATTCTCCTTTCAATCAATTTTATAATCATTAACATTAACAACATATTTAAAATAAAGCCAAATTGGCAAATTGAGAAAATGAAATCAACATCATTCTACCATATGGAACAATACTATAGGACAACCTGACTTTGTAAAATGTAAAAAACAGTAAACATTAGTAACATTTGGTGTCGTACAACTGATCATTTCTGCCACAAAATTATCTGCTAAATCAAAACTATGGCAGAATGATACTATTTTGCAACACAAATCTTGTACAATTTTTAATCAAAATTCACTAATAAAAGTAAGAAAGCAAATAATGTGTTGATTTTACTCACCAGGTGAGCACTCGATGCAGTCCCCCGGCCCCGAATCAAGGCAGGTCAGACAGGAGGAATCACATTTTCTACAAACATTGCTCTCATAGTCAGGGTAATGTTTACTGGGGCAATCCGTCACACACGCATGGTCAGGAGAAAGAAACTTGTAGTAATCACAGGAGAGACAATCACTACTACCACTCCCAGTACACGTCTGGCAGGTTTCATGACATGCATGACAATCTCCATTGCTACCTATGGAGTAAGATAAACAGATAGGACTTTTGTACATGACTCACCACAGGCTTACAATTGATTGATTTTCTCTTTTATATTTGGGCCCTAACAACTACCATAGGCATATTAACCCTGGATAAATAAGACAGATAAATAAATTGATTTGTGATTTACTTGTATATAGTTTGACATAGACGTACAGCTTTGCATCGTCGTACAAATGATTTGATATTTGATGTGACAGTGCCTTACAGGGCATTAATAAAGTGTACATGAACAGAAGCATGATTGATTTTTAAGGAGTTATAGAAGTCTGCACACTTTCATAATCATAGAACCATTCATGCCCCAAAGTCCTCAATACATCTTAAAAAGCCCAGTCCTTATAGGATTAAAGTTGCTAAAATACAAGATTTTCAGGGGTACTGCATGCCTTCTTGACCCCATCCCCCACCCTGCATGAGGTTCTGCCCCTTGACCCCACCGGGGGCTTAGTCCGCCACTGGACCTCTATCCATTAATTGTTCAGATTTTGCATTTTTAATTGTTGCCAGGTATGGACATACCAACAAACCCAATAGAAAATGTATTTCTAAAATTCAATGAGGGGGAAGTGCCAATTTTCAAAATGCATGGTTGGGATTGTATATTCCTGTTTGAGAAACTCCTAACTCCTAGTACGTCATCTTTTAATCATAACCCTAACGGAAGACAGCATTTAGCAAGGTCTCAATGTCTGTTGCTGACAAATCAACTGTAAGATTTTCATAGTTTAAATGATAATACCTTTATAAAACTTGTCCGAGCAGCTAGATTGGCAGAATCCCAGCTCTAGTTCAAAGTTTTCCTGGCAAGAATTACACTCATGATCACCAGGGCCTGCACAGGTAACACAAGAAGGGTGACAGCTACGACAGGTTCCAGTATACTCATCTCCATACTGCCCTTCTGGGCAATCTCTCACGCAAGAAGTCCCTAGGATAATGATGGAAAAATAAAAATATGACAGCATGAACAAGAACATTTATGCACGTAATTGCAGGAGAAATTGTGCATTGGGTAATTTCAAGTCCGGTGTTGGCCATGGTGTTGAAATTTGGATTGCTTTACCTTGCTCTAAAACTTATTCAGAGTTTGTAAAACTGACCCAGATCAAAATATTGACATCTCAACAACTAGTGAGTGACTTTTCGGGACCATCTTCATTTTATGTTTGGTGTTATAATCGTGTAAAAATTGACCTAACACCAACACCAAAAGGTCAACACTGAACTTGAAATCACCCATTGTATGTAATAAGCACAAAATGGTGGACTTAAGTCTTGTTAAGGTGTATAGAGTCAGTAAACCACAAACGATTATCAAAATTTAAGGATTGTCCCTACTGAGGTCAATAGGCTCCTGTACTAGAGCATCAGTCCAGGCACAAATATCTTTCAATACAACAATTGAAAATATATAGTGAGTTAAGATTTGAACTACATGTACGATGGCCCTTTCATATATATCCCCTGAAAATTTCCTTAAGTAAGAGATGTGAGATATTTAATTGGCATTACATGTGTAGGCCTAATCAATAATGATATAATGGCAATATCTCACTTCTCTCACTCTAACACATAATACCACAATGGGCAACCTGAAAGAAATTTTCTGCCATTATCTTGCATAGTCTTTGTCAAAAGGATAAAGATGCATACCTGAAAGGAATTCATCCATTTCATAGCATATAGTACAGGAATTAGGTCCCGGACCAACACAGGATGCACACTTATCATCGCACAATATGCATTCATTATCCTGATTCACATAGGTATCCTCAGGACATTGTGTCAGGCAAAGGCTGTCTAATTCATCCAGGAAGTATCCAGTGTTGCAAGAAGCGCATTGGTCTGGTGATACCATGCAAGTCCTGCAGGTAGGGTGGCAGAGCTCACATTGTCTGGTGTTAGAGATGGGAACCTTGCCAGCAGGACAGGCTCTCCCACAAATACCGCCATCAAGATAGAAACCAAGTAAACACACTTGGCACACATTGTTTCCTGCCATCAAACGAAATTTAGAAAAGTTGATAATATACATATAGTGACCCAGGCCTTGTAAAGCATTGTTTGAAGTGATTGACCATACAATTGATTGACCAAATGATTAATTGAACATAATTATCAATACAATCAATAATGAAAATAATTCCTGTATCAATTTGTGCATTTCGTAATACATGCCTGCAAGTTGCACCCGTATTGTGACATCACTCCTTTGCTTTCATCCTGAGAGATTGGTCACTCAGTGTAGTTAACACCATGCATTAATTACATTGTTTCTATTTCAAAATGATTACAAACCTAATTTGAACACTACAATTTCATGTGATCTCACTTGTAGTTTTACTGATTAATCCCTATTTTAACATCCACTTGGGATTCAAAGTTCAGTCAAGTACTTACATTTTTCAATTCTCATTTGCACCGTGCCATTTTGTGTGTCTTGAGAAAAAGTGGTAGACCTACGAGCTTCTCATTTTAATGAAAGCGGGTGGCGCATGTATATGGAATACATGAATTGTTATACTTTGTGTTATGGTGCCCAGGTTGTGTCTAATCCATTTTAGTATCGGTACAAAATAATATCGCCATCTCAATAATTTTGCTTGAATGTGAACTATCCAAGTAATACGGCATTGAAGCATTCTTGGTTCAATGCACTTGCACTTACAAGTAGGTGAAAAAAACATAGGTTTTCTCTTTATTGGAGCTTTCATTAGAAGCACATAATCAAGAGGGCTTATACCAAGTATGTTGTCAAACTCCAGTACAGTTCAAATTCAATACAACAGACAAGTCTCCTGAATCCACTTGTGTCAGATGCTCATTTGAAATGACACTCACTGGTGCCAACTTCCGTAACAAGTCTCATGAATGAATTATTCATTTATTTCAAGTTTTCACTGATGCATTCATAAATATTTATTAATTTAGAAAAAAAAAGTGTTTTCTAATTGATTTGTTATCTAAATTAAAAACAATTAAATCACGGATTCTCACCATTTAAACATTCCTCACAATTTTCTACTTCGCAATTAAAACCTGATGGCTCAACGCAGCGGGTACTTTCCTTCACCAATCCATCTTCACACTCTATGCAGTCATCAATACCAGATCCAGTGCATGTCTTGCAACTATCATCACAAAGCTCACATGTATGGATGAGAAAGCTATCACGATCATACTTGAAATAACCAGCTGGACAGTAGTCAACACATGCCCCTTCGAGTAAATAATGTGTTTTCCCTTCTGAAATAAAGAATACATTCAAAATATTAGATGGACACACTGTTAAATATATTAAAAACATTAGAAGGAAACATTGTTAAATATATTCTGAAATAAATATCAGGTATGAACAATTCTGCATGGATCTGCAGATTTATTTACCTTACAGACACACTTATTCTACGGCATAAATACCGGTCTATAATCTATCATTGATTTCTGATAAATTTGATAATTCCAAAATCTTACAGCATATACTTGTTTTTAGTTGCATTATAAACATTCTATTCATAAGTCAATCACTAAACCCGAACTTTACCTTTTATACATGTACAACGAAACCTCCACTAACCTTATCCACAAGAGACAAGAGAAATTTATATGTAAAAAGTATTAAAGGACAAGTCCACTCCAACAAAAATTTGATTTGAATAAAGAGAGAAAAATCCAACAAACATAACACTGAAAATTTCATCAAAATCAGGTGTAAAATAAGAAAGTTATGACATTTTAAAGTTTCGCTTAATTTCACAAAACAGTTATATGCACATCCTGGTCTGTATGCAAATGAGGAGACTGATGACGTCATCCACTCACTATTTCTTTTGTATTTTATTATATGAAATATTCTATTTTTCTCCTCATTGCCAAGTGAAACAACGATTAATTCCTCCCTGAACATGTGGAATTAGCATTGTTTAATACCATATGGTTCAGTCAAGTTGGTCCTTATTGTCAAATTTGTAAAAATGAAATATTGTATAATTCAAACAATAAAAAACTAAAGAAATAGTGAGTGAGGGACATCATCGACTATCTCATTTGCATGTCACTCAGTTGTGTATATCACTGTTTTGTGAAAAATAATCGGAACTTTAAAATGTCATAACTTTCTTATTTTACATCCGATTTTGATGAAATTTTCAATGTTGTGCTAGTTTGATTTTTCTCTATTTATTCAAATCAACATTTTTCTGGGGTGGACTTGACCTTTAATAACGATCAGTACACATCAAAATATTATTTGGACAAAATATATTATGTTTCAAGTTAACTGCATAACAAAATATACTTTACACAAGAGAAATGTGGTCTTTATATACAGGTTTATGGATGAGTTAGGAGCATATTGAAATATTGATCAGAAACAGGAAAAAAGGTCACAATATCTATACAAGTCGTCTGTGTGGACATATTCTGGAAATATAAAGCTATTCTAAAGTTCAACAAGTGGAACGCCTCTGGCGGTCTCGCCTGCATTACGCAATTCGATATAGTATCAGTGCTTCCTTTGAAAAAACGCTAATGAATAATTATTCACAGAAGAAAACACTAATATGTCCATTGACCCAAAACAACCTTTGACCATATGATCATGTGACCTAAGACATGTGCAAAACAATCATTCATACTTGATTACCCCTTATGTCGATGTTTCATGAGCAAGTACCATAAACTTCCGAAGTTATGATGCCAATTCAACACATACTCCCAACACGTCCAGAGTTCATTGACCTTTAAATGACCTTTGATCTTGGCCATGTTCCTGAAACACACACAGGGTATTCAGGGATACATTGCTGCTCTTATGTCCAAGTTTCATGAACTTTTAAAGTTATGATGACGATTCGACAAATACCCCCAACATTACCAAAGTTTGCTGACCCTAAATGACCTTTGACCTTGGTCATGTGACCTGAAACTCGCGCATGATATTCAGGAATACATGGTTGCTCTTATGTCCAAGTTTCATGAATTAGATCCATAAACTTTTAAAGTTATGACAATTCCTCAAAAAACCCCAACATGGCCAAAGTTTGTTGACCCTAAGTGACCTTTGACCTTAATCATGGAGGTGAAACTCAGGCAGGATATTCAGTAAAACTTGACTAACCTTTTATCTAAGTTTTATGAACTAGGTCCATATACTTTTGAAGTTATGACAACATTTCGAAAACTTAACCTTGATTAAGATTTCGATATTGATTCCCCCAACATGGTCTAAGTTCATTGACCCTAAATGACCTTTGACCTTGGTCATGTGACCTGAAACTCAGGCAGGATGTTCAATAATACTTCATTACCCTTATGTCCAAGTTTCATGAACTAGGTCCATATACTTTCTAAGTTATGATGACATTTTTCAATGTTGACGACGCCGCCGTCGGAAAAGTGGCGCCTAGTCTCGCTCTGCTATGCAGGAGAGACAAAAATGGGATCCCTACAGAGAGGTGGTGTTTATAGACAGATACAGGAATAACTAACATACTTCATAAGAGAAATTGAGATCTGTGGTCTCTATGGACAGATTCAGTATGCAAGAACATTGTAGGGTCATTGAAAATATGGTCAAGGCCTGGTGGTCCCTGAAATAGTTTGAATATAGGAAGAGCATACCAAGTTGTTTACAGCGAGTGCAATCCATGATTCCACCTCCATTACACGTCTCACAGGAAGAATGACATGAGAAACATTCTCCTTCCATCGAGTATGTCCCCTCTTCACACCCCTCTCTACATATGATGTCACCGCCTTGTTGATGAAGGACCCTTCAAAGATAATAATTAACATCAATTATGGTGCAGTTCTAAGTAAACACATAACATCACAATGTTTTTAAGCATGAGGAATCATGGGGAAAAACAGTAAAAGTTTGAGTGAAAATAAAATAAACATTATGAACATGATAGGTACATGTACAGTTTATATTTTTTAGATATAACTTCAATGGCCATTAGAAATAAGTACACTGTTAGTTCTTCTGTAACAGGTCAAAATGAACTGTTTAATGGAAATTCATATATTTTCATAACTCTTAATCATTTATCTGTAAGTGATAGATGCCTTCACAGGAAGTGCACAGGAAGTAGTAGAAAGTAGAAATATTTAACAATCTTCATGCTTTTGAAGAAGTATGATTCACACTCTTTCTGGGTAAGAGTGATGCTGAATGGTCTTTGGGTCAAAATATCACATTCCAGAGCTATGAGCTTGTATGATGTAGATAATTATGGTCAAGGCTTAGCATCTGTGAATGGAGAGTGATAACTGCATAAAAAGGAGAGAGGATTTTGCTCCAATTCACTCCTGCACTGCACCCCATTCATGGGGCAGGCAGAGAGGCTTCTTCATTTTCGGGTCAGAATTATAGGTAAGATAATTATCTTATTTTGTCAATTCTGTTAGTTTTTAATAATAGTTTATAAAGTTAGTTCACAATGTATTTTCTATTGTTTTGAACAAGAGGTTAGGTTATATTAAAGTGCTATCTTTGCTAGCATAGCATGTTATCTGTCTTAAGTTAAAGGGGTTTTGTGAATTAAGTAGTTTATTAGTTATCTGTGTTTGTTACTTCAGATGATTTTTATGTAATTTTGTTATATTTTGTATTAATTACTTGTACTTGTATACTTGATTGTAGTATGTAGTTATAAAACAGAATGTGTTCGGTTCTAATCTTATAGTGAAACAATTTAGTAAAATGATCTTTAGAGTGAAAGATTTTGGTTAAATTGATTTTGGTTATTGAATTGTTAATTCAATGTTTCAGTTTAGTGTTTTCAGAGTAAAGGGTCACAATGATTGCTGACTATGTGTAATTATTGTTACTTTCCTTTTAAAGGTATTTGACATGACATTCGTGTAGCGGGTGAGGCTCTCACCAGAGGAAATATGGTCCTCTAGGCCAGATTGCCAGGGTGAGTGGTTATCATTTATTAACCACTGTATTTCAATGTTAATTTGTTGGCATATTCTAATTGTTGTTTGGTAAATTTCACTTGATGGATGTATTTCATTTATTTGTTGGAAGAGTTATCCATAACGATGGAGGAACCGAATTAGTGATTAGATGAGTTGAATTCAGGCAATATTGATTAGGTTTTAATGAATGGATATAGACAACATGTTTATCATTGATTATTACGAGTCTACTTGACGTCATATTGATGAATGTTTTATCTTGGAGTCACAAGCAAATATGTGTATATTTCTAATTTGTGCATTTTTCGAACATATCATAATTCTATTTAATTGTTTTGTTCTTATTTGTTTTTGCAGGTTTTATTTTTTCTATCTTGTGTTCTTGTACTTTGAATTTTGTATGTAACGATCCATCGATATTAAACGAACCGAAACACAAGGAATGGTGTCGTGTGTCATCTTTCTACATCAGTTTCCGCGTGTTACACTTCTATGAAGCAATCAAATATTTCTTAAGGTTTGAGGAAGAGCATTCCATAGTATTGGCACAGCCTTCTAGAAAGCCTGAGGGCTTAGCCTCTGGACTTTGAAAAAGAGGGACATGGGTTCAAACTGATCCACATTGTGCTGCACTCAACCCATGTAAGGTAAACCAGTACCTGGCAGGAATTAATACATTAAAATGCTTGTGTCATGTAAAAGACAGACAGGGCTCAAGTCAATCGAAGGTAATAAATTCAAATTTCTTTGGAAGTACATCTAGACATTGTATCATATTGAAAAATGGGCTATACAAAAAATGTTTATTATAATCATTATTCTCATGCAATTAAGTCTTGGCAAATATTTTAGAGAGAAGATTTATTGAATTGGACAAGTTCTTGAAGATAAGTAGGGGCAATGTAAATACAAAAATATTATACATGATCCTTGATTGAATGGGAAGCCAGTTAACATCATAGCCCCGTCTTACAAAGAGTTACCATTGATCCTATCAATTGTAACTCTATGGAAATCCATCAGTGTCATAATTTTTTCTATGAAAAATTTGCACAATGTCCTTTGTATGCAAAGAGAAGCGCAGTGAATTTTCAAGAAAACAATAAATGCACCAATATACATAATAGCTAGAAAATATTTTGAACAAACATGCATAATAGATGTTGACATTGCGGGCCGTCCATAGTGCGATTGATTGGATCAATCGTAACTCTTTGTAAGACAATGCCCAGATAGGGGCCATGTCTTCAAAGTTCCTTTCCTATTTATAATTCTTGCACAAATTTGGAAGTGCATATCATTTTGAGAAGTGATTCTTTGATTCCAAATAAAATTATTTGAAAATAAAACACATGCACATAATCACTTTTAAAAGGCGACTAAAAATAAAGCCATTGTAAACCAGAGAATATTATAAAAATACCATTTAGTTTTCAAAGCTTAAAGTAATCATTTCACTTTGTTCTGATTTAAAAAATTCTCCTTTTGGTTCCTGAAAATGGGCTAAACATTAGGCTTATAGTGTAAAAATACCATCCCCAAAGTTTCAAAGTATTATATTTACAGGATCAATTTTAAAATCTTGGAGATGTAAACCAAAGTTTGAAATAATTGGGAGTTGGTTTAAATGACAGGGAATCTGTGCACCACAACACATTAATTCTAGATGAACACATCATGACCTACATACAGTGTGTACAAGGTATACACTGAATGTACAGTACAGCTAATAGTGTGTGTATAGGAGATACACAAAACAGAAGGCAGTCAAAATAGCCAACGGACTTTTTGAATTGGAGAAAACTGGTCATAAGCTGAACCCGTCTACTAAACGGTTCTCAAAATCAGGCTAATAAATTGCTACTTGTATCTAAATTAGAGTTTTTCATCCTATATTGTGGTCTGTTTCAGGGTTTTTGAGGACAAATACAGGCACTCATATGCACGTTTCAACTCAGTTTGAGAATTTTTTTAATCAGCTGCTCACAAAGTTAAACGATCCCTTTAAAGAGATCATAATACATTTTTCTCTCAAGAGCTTATACTATCAATCAGATACATGTTTAAGGAAGTACATTTTTTTTCTTCATATTATTAGGACTTGTACATCATATATTCATTTTTTAGAAGATATCCCTGTCAATAAGTTTAATCAATTGGGGACAAAAGTGTAAAGGCACTTCATACACCGTGCGGTTGTAATTGTCTATTTGGCATTCCATAATTTTATCGTCTGCGAAGATTGTAATTTTTGGCCCAAAACTGGGGCACGTTATGGCGATGGAAAAGGAATTGCATCGTTAATCGGCATATTATTTATGCCTGCCTGAGACTTTGGTAACAAGTGGCACAGTGGTAAGCATAAATAGAACTTTTAGGTTTAATTTCAAGAGAACTCGCTCAGTATGCATACAGCAATCAGTGTTATCCTACTGTAGAACTTCAATAGCTCGTGTATCAGATTGATGCATTGTACGCATAGTGTGCAGGTCTTTGTGTAGTACTATAATTATGAATATTTGTTTGTATGGAAATATACAGAAACTCTTAATCAGTATCGAATTTATTGTGTAATGATAACTCAACTAGATTAAACTCAAACCTCAGTCCTGAGGAAATAAGCACTCAAATACGCCAAAACTTGATATAAGATGGTTGACATTACATTTATTGCTCACATAACATTTTTGCAATTACATTGTCTATTTAAGCTGTTTTCGACACCCATTGTATACAGTTAAATACATTTACAAATATTCCTTATTTGTAGGATATCAGTTTAGAGTTTATTTCTAATTTTCACAACACTTAGTGTATTAAATACTGGACAGTATTGCTATTATGATAATTTAAGTCCAATTACTTTAAATTGAAGTTAATTGTTATTCACCTTAGTATAATGTTTAGACTCATAATACAGTGGAACCTTATTATTAAAGGCACTGATGTGGCAGACTTTACCTATAACAATGTATCTTCTCTCGTCCCAAGTGCCTCGTTATAATGCAGTTGCACTGTAACATGCTTTGATATGATGATATACTTATGTTGGATTTTGTTCATTTGTTTGTTTGTTTATAGTTTTTACGGGAATCTAAGGAACAAAGTGAATCAGCAAGCCAAAGAGTCAGCTTTGACCATAATGAAGAGACTAGATTCAATAAAGCTGTTTTGACTATTATTTACCCAGTATGAGAACACGTGCGAGCTTTCGTTTGTTTGTCGTCGTAGTCCGGGCAGGCACAGTAAAAACACTTCCAACGTAGCGTCAAAATGGCCTCATCATCATCAACAAGCCTGATTATCAAGATGGAGCCAATAAATAGACGCTAGACATTTGAGTTGAGTTCAACATGACATTTCAGCTGGATGAACCTACGAACATACATATGTAACTACGTTTGGCGACGAGCACAGGATATATGCTAGAGATCAGCTAGAATTGCACCATAACGCATGAATCTCAGAATCTGAGTGGATGTTGATGGATTTTGATTTGGATTGTGAAACGATGTTGTGATCCAGTCATTTCTCATATGTCTCAATAGTTCGAGGTATGTAGAGCTGTGTATGGACGCTATGCAGTTTGATCTACACTAATGTTACAGTTACAATGAATTATGGTTGCAATGCAGCAGTGTCATCGATTTATTATTGAGGTGTATTATGGACGCTAAGCTGGAATCGGCCACAATCGTTATTATACACTGTTATAAAATACGTGGCTTTACCATAATTTGCACCAGCAGTTGGCATGCAGCCATAATGTAACAGGACTAAAGCCCATGTTAGCGGATCAGCCAAGCCCAAGTTCAAGACTATTCTGTGTCAGCCTCTCGTAGCAGCCCTAGCATAATTTATGAACTAGCCTAATCCAGCTGAAGTCCAGCTTGAACAACAGCCCGGGAATCGGCCCGGTCAAGCCATACAGCCCGGGAGCCAGCGTGGTTTAGTCTTGTACAGTCCAGGTCCAGCCAGGTTTGAACTTGAAGCATAAATCAAGCCAACAACATTGAATTTATAAATGAAACATTGGATCTGAACTTGATGAAATAAAAGTAGTTAGAACCAGAGCTATAATAGGCTCTGTGAAACTTCAAGACTCTTGATAACAAATTAACAGAGGTCAAGTAAAAGTTGAATTTTAATAACTATTTCATGTATAGTAGTCTATTGAAAAGTGTTTCCAATATGATTCTGCAAATACTGCATGTTTTGTTTGCAGGTAGCCAGCATTAGTTTTGTGCTCAAGTGACAAGAAAGTTAAAGGTGTAATTTCATTACAAAGTGATATTGACATCGCAGTTCAGAGTCAAGCAAGGAAGGAATATGTGGCGATGTTGAACTTTATCGCATGATCGCGTGGTCTGCATTCAAGCCCTTTTGATAAGCGAATTTTGAGGCGTGCGTAAAGGCTTTATTGGGAGATGTAAAATCAAATTACTATGGAGTATTTGTAATTGCATTAGCAAGAAGCATTTTAAGCGGTTTTACATTGATGAGGTTGGTAGGCTTAGCGCTGTAGCTTTGCTTAAATTGATGTTTGATTTCACTCTAGTTGCATGACAATTTAATTTGGTCAATTTGCTGTACAAGGTGCAAGTGCATGGTTTAGCATAAGAGGCCAGCTCCTTATTACACTTCTGTTGTGTCAAAGCCAATTAAACATGGCAGATTCAAGAAAGTCATCAAGGGAGAGGCAGCCCACGGAAAAAATGGCCGCTCTTCAGGCCTCTGAAGAATCAAAGACAGAGCGGAAGTTTTTCAAGATGTATGGCTCCCTTAAGGCCACAGTAAAGGCAGCTAGAACAATCATTAAGACAGAGACAGAAGAAGGTCCCATCAAACAACAGATATCCATACTGGAAGCTGGAGAGAGGGAATTGATGGAAACCTACGAGATTTTGAGGAGACACAAGGTCCCCATAAGAGAGGCCACCACAAGGATGGACCGTGCCAACGCAATGGTCAGAGATAGCCTCAACGCCTTGGAAGAAGTTCTGGGATCCCTAGAAGGTCCTTTTGACGCCGAGGATCGGAAGCAGATAGCGAAAGAATTCTTGAAACAAGAATATGCTTCATCGGTCTTCAGCTCAATTTTAAGCGAAATGGACCAAGGGGTTGAAACCAGCCAACTGCGTGGAGCCACACCAGTAATTGACATTGATAGCAATCCTGGACAGCCTGTAGAATCTCGTAACACACCATCACTTCTTCCTCAAGACAAAATGTACCCAGGAGTTGGAGTAAACCAACCACCTGAAGGTATTCAAGGGCAGTCAGCAGAATTTCCTGCCAAGACGTCATCTCCTTCCTTTCAAGATGAGATGGGCCCAGAGTTTAGAGTAGGCCAGCTACATGATAGTCTACCTGATTCGCATGTGGAACCTCGTGACAAGACACCACTACAGCCGCCTCAGACAACGTCGGTTGACGTCCAGGGCTTATGTAAGGCTTTAGCAGACAACATGTACCACACAAGACTTCCGATGCCAGTGCCACGCACCTTTAGTGGGGATCCGCTCGAGTTTGTAGAGTTCGACAAAGGTTTCAAGACTTTGATCGAAAACCGTGGCATACCACCAACAGAGATGCTGTATTATCTGAAGCAGTACCTGACTGGTCCGGCAAGGGAGGCCGTGGAAGGTTTCTTTTTCGGGGACTCCAAAGAGGCATATGATGGGGCATGGAGGTGCCTTCGACAGAGGTATGGTCATCCTTTTAATATCCAACAAGCGTTCCGGAAGAAGCTAAGTGCTTGGCCGAAGATAGCCTCCAAAGATGCCATAGGTCTTCAGAAGTTTGCGGACTACTTAAAGTCTTGTGATGATGCTATGCCATATGTCACTGGCCTCCAGGTGCTAAACGACTGCTATGAGAATCAAAAGATGATAGCCAAACTTCCAGACTGGCTGATTAGTAGCTGGAATAGGGTGGTATCAAATGAGTTGGAAGGCGGCAGCTATCCTTCATTTTCTAAGTTTGTGAAATTTGTTGCTAAGGAGGCAAGGATAGCCAACAATCCCATTTCTTCTCTAGGTGCCCTGAAATCTGAGGACTCTCAAAGAGAATCAAGTCCCAAGACCTTCAAGATCAAGCGAGAAGCAAGAAATAAAGGATCTGCTTTGGCTGTCAACACCAAGGAAAGTGCCAAAGGCAAGAACATCCCAAACCAAGTCAAGAAGGCTCCAAAACCTTGCTGCCTGTGTAGTGAAACTGGACACAAGTCCGAGGACTGTGACAAGTTTTTGGCCAAGCCACTTTCTGAACGCAGGAAGTTTGTTCAAGAAAATCATGTATGCTTTGGTTGCTTACAGAAGGGGCATTTTTCTAAGGCATGTAAACAAAGGCTGAAGTGTAGTACATGTGGTAAGCGCCATCCCACGGCTCTTCATGAGGAAAACCCTACGATAAGAGAGGACAATGCGCACAAGAGTGAAGGAGCTTCTAAGGACAGGGCTACGTCTTGCCAAGTCCGTTCTGGAAAACAAGCTAGCACTTCGATGATTGTACCAGTGTGGGTCGCGGCAGAACAAGCACCATCGTCAGAGATTCTGACTTACGCCCTCCTGGATACCCAGAGTGATTCATCGTTCATTCTAGATGAAGTAGCGCAAGCCCTGAATGCTAAGCAGCAACCCATACGCTTAAAGTTATCTACTATGACTTCGTCATCGAACATTGATTGCAGCGTGACCTCAAGTATCTTAGTTAGAGGTATGATGTCGCCCTCCCAGCTCAAGATAGGAAAATGCTATACGCGTGACTTCATACCGACTGATAGAGAACACATCCCAAGCAGAAGTACTGCTGAAAAGTGGACTCATCTCCAAGATGTTGCAAGAGAAATGCCAGCACTTCAGAGATGCGAAGTCGGCCTACTGATAGGCTATAATTGCCCAAGAGCTCTGACACCAAGACAAGTAGTTACTGGTAGCGATGTAGAACCATTTGCTGTTCGAACTGACCTCGGCTGGAGTATTGTTGGCTTTGCCGAAGAAGAGAATGCCATGGACTTCAGTAGCCAGTGTGGGAGGGTTTCTACTCGCGAGATACCATTTCCGAAGCCAAAGGAGATCATAGGGTTGCTTGAGGCAGATTTCGCAGAGGACAAATCGCCGGACAAAGCATGCTCTCAGAATGACCTACAATTCTTGAAACACCTTGAGACCAACATTGTACAATGCGAGGATGGTCATTTGCAGATGCCGCTGCCCTTCAAGACCCGGCCAAACCTTCCAAGCAATAAAAGGTTGGCAACCGTTCGATTCGAACACCTCCATCGAAAGCTTAAGAAGGACGAAGCATATAGAGACAACTATACAAGCTTCATGACAGATATCATTAATGGTGGCTTTGCAGAACAAGTAGAGACCAAGGCGCCGCCTGGAGAAACAAATTACATACCACATCATGGTGTGTACCATCCAATGAAGAAGAAGATGAGAATAGTGTTTGATTGTTCCGCGAAGTACGGCGGCACCTGCCTTAACGATCATCTGCTCAAGGGACCGGACATGATAAACTCATTGGTGGGAGTCCTTTGTCGGTTCAGGAAGCACAATGTAGCAGTGCTATGTGATGTTGAGAAGATGTTCTTTCAGTTTAGGGTCGCTGAGGATGACCGAGACCTCCTGCGCTTCCTGTGGTTCCAAGATAACGACATCAACAAGGAGCCAGTGGATTATCGCATGAACGTCCATCTTTTTGGTGCCGCTTCTTCGCCAGGTTGCGCCAATTATGGCTTAAAGTATCTGGCTAGACATTGCAGCAATGAATTTCCATTGGCATCTCGTTTCGTCGAGCGCAGCTTCTATGTGGATGATGGGCTGGTGAGTGTATCCAGTGAAGAGGAAGCCATTCAGTTGGCCAATGAAGCCAGACAACTTTGCAGCAAGGGTGGCTTACGTCTCCACAAGTTTGTTTCGAATTCTAAGGCAGTTCTGGAGAGTCTGCCAAAGTCTGAGCGTGCCAGTGATGTCACTGACTCGAACTTGGATTTTGAGGATCAAGTAGAGCGTGCTCTGGGGATAGTTTGGAATGTGGCCACGGATGCCTTTTGTTTCAGAATTTCCCTGAAAGAGAAACCAATGACACGGCGGGGAATTCTGTCCATAGTCGCATCCCTTTATGACCCTCTCGGATTTGTGGCTCCGGTCGTTCTCGATGGCAAGAGAATCCTTCAAGAAATGTGTCGTAGCGGGCTTGGGTGGGATGATCCAGTATCCGAGAACCTGCAATCAAGGTGGGAGCAATGGTGTAAGGAAATCCCGCAGCTAGAGGAGCTAAGAATACCTCGGTGTTATCATCCTGCTGAGTTTGGTGATCCTGTAACAGTGCAGCTACACCATTTCTCGGATGCCAGCAAGTCTGGTTATGGCCAATGCTCTTATTTGCGTCTTGTTAACCAGAAAGGAGAAGTTCACTGTTGTCTGATCTTCGGCAAATCAAGGGTTGCGCCAACCAAGGTGGTTACAATTCCCAGGTTAGAGTTGACAGCGGCAGTTGTGTCAGCTAAGGTGCACTCTATGTTGAAAGAAGAGCTAGAGTATCATGATGCCGAAGATTTCTTCTGGACAGATTCCCAAGTAGTCCTGGGATACATCCACAATGATGCGCGGAGGTTCCACACGTTTGTTGCTAATCGAGTCCAGCTAATTAGAGATAGGACTTCTCCCGACCAATGGCATTATGTCTCGACTGATCAGAACCCTGCTGACCATGCTTCCAGAGGATTGAGCGTAAGTCAGCTGGGTAGCACAAATTGGTTCCAAGGACCAAGCTTCCTCTGGGAGAAAGACTTTGCAGTAGGAAGTATCTCTCCGACACTCGCCGTTGGGGATCCGGAAGTGAGAGCAACCAACCTATCGACAACTACTCATTCGGAACCGTTGAACCTCCTCTCGCGCCTTACCAGGATCTCTAGTTGGAAGATGATGATCAAGGTATTGGCTCGTCTACGGATGGTAGTGAAGGGAGCAAGACAAGGTTCCTTAGTTCGTGAGAGAAAGGACGCAGAGCTGTTCGTTCTGCGGTTAGTTCAACAGGAAGCTTACCCTGAAGAAATCAAGGCTCTGACGTCGGACAAGACCGTTAAAACGACAAGTACCATCCATGACCTTGACCCAATAATCCTTGATGGGATCACGCGAGTGAAGGGCAGACTTGGCGAACTATCGACAGAAGTGGCTCACCCTGTTATCCTGCCCAAGCGTAGCCCTATCACTCGGGCGATTATCCGCCACTTCCATGAGGACATCAAACATCAGGGTCGAGGAATGACGCAGAATCACCTGAGAGCCAATGGATTCTGGATTGTAAACGGATCTAAAGTCGTTGCAGAGGTATTGCGAAAGTGTGTGTCATGCAGACGTCTTCGTAGGCCTCAAGAAGAGCAGAAAATGGCAAACTTGCCAAGAGATCGAGTAGAACCTTCGGCTCCTTTCACGAATGTGGGTATGGATTGTTTCGGTCCTTTCTTTGTAAGGAGAGGTCGTTCTGATATTAAGCGATATGGGCTTATATTCACATGTCTCTGTTCAAGAGGTATCCACATTGAGATGCTCGACGACATGACTACCGACGCATTCATCAATGCTCTCCGCTGTTTCATAGCAATTAGGGGAGCTGTCAGACAGATTAGGTGCGACCAAGGCAGTAACTTCGTAGGAGCAAGAAACGAGCTCCAATCTGCATTGAGAGAGATGACTTCAGACCAAGTGAATACGTACCTTGCAGACCAGCAATGTGAATTTGTCTTCAACGCCCCTCACTCAAGTCACGCAGGTGGCGTGTGGGAAAGACAGATTCGAACCGTCAGAAGTGTCTTAAGGGCTACCATAGACCTGTGTCCAGGAAGACTCACAGACTCCGCTCTTCGTACCTTGTTTTACGAAGCCATGGCAATCGTCAATAGCCGACCGTTAACAGTGACCAATATGAATGACCCAAGTGCGGATGCACCTCTCACGCCAAACCACCTCCTTACTCTGAAGAGGACGGTTCCGTTGCCCCCTCCTGGGCAATTTGTGAAGGAGGATGTGTACACGCGTAAAGCCTGGAGAAGGGTTCAGTTCTTACTGGAACAGTTCTGGTCAAGATGGCGGAAAGAGTACTTGTTGGGACTTCAAAGACGACAGAAATGGACGATGCCCAGACGGAATTTACAAGTGGGAGACATTGTATTGCTCACTGACGATGAAGCTCCGCGTATGAAATGGCCAATTGCGATGGTCGCAGAAGCCACTCCTGATGAAGATGGTCTGGTCAGGCGGGTACAGGTGCGCGTTGGAACGAAAGACCTTGACAACAAAGGTCGTCCAAACAAGAAGCTTGCCGAATACTGGAGGCCGGTTCAGAAGCTCGTACTGCTTCTGGAAAAGGTACCTCCATAGAGCAGGTATGTATGTACACTTGAGATTGTTTGGAGCGGGTACAAATGTTTGACCTTGCATTTGCACATGTGCTTCGTTTTCTGGTACAGTTTAAAAATTTAGGACTCAAATTCTGATCTTGTTTGCTGCGAATTTTAGATACACAGCGCTTAAATATTGTCGCAACCTTTAAGCTTGCCTTACAACCTTTGCAGTGTGTGTTATAATCTTTTACAGCACATGTTATAAACGTGCATTGTTTGAGTTCCGCATCATCACTTATGCCATTCTGGTTTGATCAAGCTATTCAATTGCCATGTTATTCGTGTTGTAGATTGCAAGTGTACCAATTTACATGCAAGAGGTGTATGGAGTGCTTGCTTAAAAATTTCCATATTATGGTCACATTATTTCACATGCACCACTTATGTAATACTAGTAAATGCATTTTCATATATATGTAAGTGTACTCATGCATGTGATTATGTTACCAGTGAAGGCAAATTTGGTGGGAGTGTAAAGGCACTTCATACACCGTGCGGTTGTAATTGTCTATTTGGCATTCCATAATTTTATCGTCTGCGAAGATTGTAATTTTTGGCCCAAAACTGGGGCACGTTATGGCGATGGAAAAGGAATTGCATCGTTAATCGGCATATTATTTATGCCTGCCTGAGACTTTGGTAACAAGTGGCACAGTGGTAAGCATAAATAGAACTTTTAGGTTTAATTTCAAGAGAACTCGCTCAGTATGCATACAGCAATCAGTGTTATCCTACTGTAGAACTTCAATAGCTCGTGTATCAGATTGATGCATTGTACGCATAGTGTGCAGGTCTTTGTGTAGTACTATAATTATGAATATTTGTTTGTATGGAAATATACAGAAACTCTTAATCAGTATCGAATTTATTGTGTAATGATAACTCAACTAGATTAAACTCAAACCTCAGTCCTGAGGAAATAAGCACTCAAATACGCCAAAACTTGATATAAGATGGTTGACATTACATTTATTGCTCACATAACATTTTTGCAATTACATTGTCTATTTAAGCTGTTTTCGACACCCATTGTATACAGTTAAATACATTTACAAATATTCCTTATTTGTAGGATATCAGTTTAGAGTTTATTTCTAATTTTCACAACACTTAGTGTATTAAATACTGGACAGTATTGCTATTATGATAATTTAAGTCCAATTACTTTAAATTGAAGTTAATTGTTATTCACCTTAGTATAATGTTTAGACTCATAATACAGTGGAACCTTATTATTAAAGGCACTGATGTGGCAGACTTTACCTATAACAATGTATCTTCTCTCGTCCCAAGTGCCTCGTTATAATGCAGTTGCACTGTAACATGCTTTGATATGATGATATACTTATGTTGGATTTTGTTCATTTGTTTGTTTGTTTATAGTTTTTACGGGAATCTAAGGAACAAAGTGAATCAGCAAGCCAAAGAGTCAGCTTTGACCATAATGAAGAGACTAGATTCAATAAAGCTGTTTTGACTATTATTTACCCAGTATGAGAACACGTGCGAGCTTTCGTTTGTTTGTCGTCGTAGTCCGGGCAGGCACAAAAAGGGTAGTAATACTTACAGACCCTTGAACGTAAAGATTTGTCTTAATATTTGTAAATCATTGTTGATTTCACAAGATTTCTGAAAGGGCCGAAATAGATGATTTTTATTTCAATACTTGAAATAAAATGTCTACTATCCCCCCAAAAATATTGATTGGTTTCACTCAATTCTTTAGCATTGATCAATGAATATAAAAAAAAATCCAGAAATAATCATGATCTTGTAGCATTTTTATCAGAAACAATTTTATTCAGAGGCTGTTAATAAAATTCCCTGAACAATCCTGACTTTTTTTTTTTTTTTGGGGGGGGGGAGATGGGGCAATTTTGCAAGCTTTCTTTACAACTAAATGTTCCTGTAATAAAAGTTAAGAGAGTTCGCAGGCTACCTTTCTAAATGTCAGTCATAAGGGGTCAAAAAGGTAATTTGTTTACATTGACAACCAGTCACAGCTTGTAGTTTAGCACCTTTTGTCATTTTTTGTTCTACTATATATTGTTTTATTCTAGCATTCTGTTCATTCATGCGATTTAACTCCAATGAGTGCATGTTGAAAAACTTCAGCATGTCTGTTTTTAATGCTATTTTCCGATTGTGCAGTACCAACACTTGCTTAAAAGGGTAATAATAAATATCATTTATGAGGTGCTAATTATCTAGTTGCCTTTTCAATAGCACAGTTCATATTACCCCAGCTTTGGCTCCAGCCGCTAGAGGCGCATTCAAGGAATTAATCCTATGCAGTATCCATGCAATCACCTCACCTCAGTTGAGTGCAGAAACATTGTGGATTAAATTCTTGCTGAAAAATATCAGGCTATGGCTGGCATTTGAACTCACGACCCCCTGTTTCAAAGGCGAGAGTCAGAACCAACAGACTAAAACACTCAACAAGGTAACCCTTTCCTCACCTTAAAGGGAATATCTCTTAAGAGTCTGGAACAAACATTCCTCATGAGTATAATTGACTGCCTAAAGAGTGGGGGGGCCTGGGATTTAATCTTAAAAGGGTGAAAACACTTACTTTGATTTAGCACACTGTATACAAGTCCTATCGTCTGAGCACAGAACACATCCTTCGCTGCATGACTTACAGTTATTATCCGGGGCCAGATATTTACCTTCAGAACAGAAAAAAAAATGAAATATACATTTGTAATACAAATCTATATATTCATAACGTAATATGATCATTGAAATTAATCAAAATTGATCAACATACATTGAAATATGATAACCAGTGGAATAATACTAGTAGCACGGTCTTCTTAGGCATCAAAATAGCCAGTGTATACTGACGTATGTTAGATGTGGCAAGTCCTTTTCTTAATTCTGCTTCCTGATATCGAGATTGTCTTTTGCTTACAACTTAAGAGATTCTTGTTTGAGGAATTTGAATTTTTGATTATTCATGTAAAGCAATTTTGTTTATCAAGAATGGAATGTGTGATATCAGAAAAATTGGATAAAAAGAAGAATACAGCAGGCCACACATACAATATATTGGCATATACTGGCTAATGCATCCAGGTAGGACTATACTCCTTCAGCACTGAACGATTGTAACCTGCTTGAGACTGAGCACATGTTACAACAAAATCATTTAGTCTCCAACAGGTTAAAAATGTTGAGGGGGCTGAATCAGCCCCCCCCCTGTCTTTTTATGGTTAAGAAGCCTTAACTTGAAAATACTTGTTTACCCTCATGTCTAAGTTTGAAAGGCAAGAAAACATCAAAACAAAATATTCTTTTTAATTCTATGTAAATCAGTCTCAGTCTGCTATTGCGTGTGCATGAGTAAATAACTGAAGAGGCTTAATAGCAGATACATGTAGCTAAGATGTTGGAATCTGATCTCAAAATGGTTTTTCTTACCATTTTCACATGTTTGCAGGCAAGCCCCTCCGACCAAGAAGAATCCCTGATGGCAATCCACACAGTCTGTAAATGATGGACCCTGGCAATCTTTACATGTTGAATGACATCTTCAAAGAATCAATAAACATATAGCAGGATTAGCTATAAAATCAATCAATGTTATCATATTTTCATACTGACTACTAACACGTTTGAAGTACCTTATACATGGAGACATACATGTATGTATATCAATTGTCCACATTCAGACCCGACAATAGGATGCTTAAAGCACTTTCTGTAATCATTAACAGGATCCATATCTCACTGAATAAATAATGTGAGTGTAAAGCACAAGCTGTAATTTTTCTCATATAAGATAAATATATTTTAAACATTGTTTACAATCATGAACATGATGCATTTTACACTAAAACAAAGAATGAAAGTGTGAAGCACGATCAGAAAGGAATGTTTTGATCATTATACTTGGATTGACATTTATACCTAGTATACCTCTGCATATACGGAGGGTTTGAAGATGATTTAAACATATCACATTTAACTTTCATGGAGGCTGAGATGAATGCAAGGAATGCTCCCCAGGGAGTGGAAATTGTGCACTTTTCGTGCGGGATTGAAATGTCCAATGACCGGGGTAATGATATGCTGTAACGCGCTTTGAGCCATTCTGGGAAAAGCGCTTTATAAAAATTGGCTATTATTATGGAAATGATCAGCTATGCAACTAAATTACAATATTTATATGATGTAAATTCAAATATTTACATGTATGCAAAATCCAATACTTACATGTATTTACATGTAAATTCCAATATTGTCCAAGTTCATGAACTATTTTGAAAAATGCAAACATCAGAAAGTGCTGTTTGCACCTTTTTTGCATGAAACTTAATTTTTCTGTGACTTCTAATGATATAACCCAACTCAATTAGAATGGGAACTGGGGTGCCCTCGTCAACTCTAAAAGTGGGAAACTTCGCCCTCTAAAGTTGAAAATATTTGTGGTAGGAAAATCCAAGATACCTTAAGCACTGCCTAGATGCAACATCATAGCTGTTGACAATGTAGTATCCAACCCCACACTGGTGAGGCTCTACACATCTCATATCCATGTGGACATAATCATCAAAGCAGGATGTACAGTCTGTATCTGTACCACCATTACAAGAGAAGCATGATGAATCACAGGGGAGGCAACGCTCATTCTCCATGTACTCGCTATCCATGCATCGTGTGATACATTGTGAGCCACGAAGAACTGCTCCATCGATGCAGGATGTGCAACTGTTCTCGTTCGCTTCACATGACTGGCAGAGGGGAGAGCACTGACGACACATCTGGAAGAAGGAATCTGGGATTCCAATTTAAGAAAAAATTATATTACAAAAGGGAGATAAAAGCATTTTCATATTCATAGATATTCACTCCAAACAACACTGTTCCTATCCTAATTACTTGGAAGACTAAGCCTTAAAGTAATGGCTGCAATGAAGTTGTAACAAAAGTGCATCAATCATATTTAGACCTAAGGATTGACCTTAAAAGCCATAATCTGAAAAAAAGGGGAATGGCTTACATTCTAGACTTCTGAATCAGTCTCCAACTTTCATCTATCTCACTTTCAAGAACACACAACGATGCCAAGTTCAATTCAGAGCAATGTTCGTACGAAGCATACTCATGCATGATTACTGTTAGTTTCATGATTAGGTTTTATGTTTACATTTATTTGCATATCTTCCAAAAGAGAAACCAACGCTGGAGAAAATGTCCAGGTATTTTTATGAATAAATGTAAATAACAGGCAATACATCTAGAAAAAGTAAAGGAAATATTATTAAAGACAATAACAACTTCAACATTTTAGAGATTTAGGGGACTTTTACCCATAATACAGAATGTCAAAGGCACTACACATGTTTGTTCCTATGGCACAGGAATGAACCCACAACCCTCTGATTGAAAGGAAAGAGTCAATACCACCAGACCATAATGATTCCAAGGAAATTTGGAGAGGAATGAATTGGTTGGAATTCAAAACCGTTCTAGATATTAAAAGCAAAGCATCGGAATAACCAGACAATAATGATTGTGGAATCAGTTGCCATATTCCATTTGTAGTATTTCAAATATCTATAATTTCAAAATTGCTCTAAAAACCAATTTTTTTTTAATTGCCTTCCAGTAGTTTCCTTTCATTTTCATGACTGTGCTTCTTTTATCCTTGTCCCTTCCTGCTCCATGTAATTTTTCTCTTATTTCCTTTTCGTAGCGCCTTGAGCACATAATCAATGTGGATTTGGCGCTTTAGAAATACTCTATATTATTATTCCAATGAAACCTGCTGAGAAATGAATGGCTGGGAATCTAATCAATGGCCCATTCATTGTGAGACAAGAGTATCACCAGACCACAGTGTTTCAGAGGGTTGAATGGCTGGGAATCTAACCAATGACCAACTGATTGTGAAGCTATAGTGAGCATCACCAGACCATAATGCTTCAGAGGACTGAATGGCTTGGAATCTAACCCATGACCCACTGATTGTGAGACAAGAGTGAGTACCACTAGACCATAATGCTTCACAAGAAAGAATGGCTGGGAATCTAACCAATGACCCACTGATTGTGAGACAAGAGTGAGTACCACCAGACCATAATGCTTCAGAGGGTTGAATGGATGAGAATCTAACCCATGACCCACTGCTTGTGAAGCTATAGTGAGCATCACCAGACCATAGTGTTTCAGAGGATTGAATGGCTGGGAATCTAACCAATGACCCACTGATTGTGAGATAAGAGTGAGTACCACCAGACCATAATGCTTCAGAGGGTTGAATGGCTGGGAATCTAACCCATGACCCACTGATTGTGAGACAAGAGTGAGTACCACCAGACCATAATGCTTCAGAGGGTTGAATGGATGAGAATCTAACCCATGACCCACTGCTTGTGAAGCTATAGTGAGCATCACCAGACCATAGTGTTTCAGAGGATTGAATGGCTGGGAATCTAACCAATGACCCACTGATTGTGAGATAAGAGTGAGTACCACCAGACCATAATGCTTTAGAAGATTGAATGGCTGGGAATCAAACCCACAGATTATGAGAGGTAAATGTCAATTTGTCTACTGCCAACTCGTCTTCTCATCACATGGTATACCTTCATTTAGTCTCATCCCATTCCGTCCATCAACATTCCGTCTAACAACCATTTGGTGCAATCACCACTTTGCCTGATCACCAGTTCATCTATAGCCATTTCATCTCATAACCAGTTGGTCTAGTACCCATTTTATTTTCATTCATTTTGCCCAAATAACACAGGCTCCAATTAGACCAAATGGTACATGGACTGAATGGCTAATGGACACTCTGGTTATTAGACGAAATGGTGAAAGGACAAAATGGCAATTAAACAATATGGATAGTGGACAAACTGGTAGTAGACCAAATGACAGTAGTAGAGTTGGTAATTGGACGAAATTGGCATTAGACCAATTGAAAATAAACCATTATAAAACAAGAGTGGGTACCACCAGACCATAATGCTCCAGAGGAATGAATGGCTGGGAATCTAACCAATGACCCACTGATTGTGAGACAAGAGTGACTACTACCGGACAATAATGCTTCAGAGGGTTGAATGGCTGGGAATCTAAACCACGACCCATTGCTTGTGAAGCTATAGTGAGTACCACCAGACCATAGTGTTTTAGAGGATTGAATGGCTGGGAATCTACCACATGACCCACTGATTGTGAAGCTATAGTGAGTACCACCAGACCATGGTGCTGCAGAGGGTTGAATGGCTGGGAATCTACCACATGACCCACTGATTGTGAGACAAGAGTGAGTACCACCAGACCATAATACTTCAGAGGGTTGAATGGCTGGGAATCTAACCAATGACCAACTGATTGTGAGACAAGAGTGAGTACCACTAGACCATAATGCTTCAGAGGGTTGAATGGCTGGGAATCTACCACATGACCCACTGATTGTGAGACAAGAGTGAGTACCACCAGACCATAATACTTCAGAGGGTTGAATGGCTGGGAATCTATCCCATGACCAACTGATTGTGAAGCTATAGTGAGCATCACCAGACCATAATGCTTCAGAGGGTTGAATGGCTGGGAATCTACCACATGACCCACTGATTGTGAGACAAGAGTGAGTACCACCAGACCATAATACTTCAGAGGGTTGAATGGCTGGGAATCTATCCCATGACCAACTGATTGTGAAGCTATAGTGAGCATCACCAGACCATAATACTTCAGAGGGTTGAATGGCTGGGAATCTATCCCATGACCAACTGATTGTGAAGCTACAGTGAGCATCACCAGACCATGGTGCTGCAGAGGGTTGAATGGCTGGGAATCTACCACATGACCCACTGATTGTGAGACAAGAGTGAGTACCACCAGACCATAATACTTCAGAGGGTTGAATGGCTGGGAATCTATCCCATGACCAACTGATTGTGAAGCTATAGTGAGCATCACCAGACCATAATGCTTCAGAGGGTTGAATGGCTGGGAATCTACCACATGACCCACTGATTGTGAGACAAGAGTGAGTACCACTAGACCATAATACTTCAGAGGGTTGAATGGCTGGGAATCTATCCCATGACCAACTGATTGTGAAGCTATAGTGAGCATCACCAGACCATAATGCTTCAGAGGGTTGAATGGCTGGGAATCTACCACATGACCCACTGATTGTGAGACAAGAGTGAGTACCACCAGACCATACTACTTCAGAGGGTTGAATGGCTGGGAATCTATCCCATGACCAACTGATTGTGAAGCTATAGTGAGCATCACCAGACCATAATACTTCAGAGGGTTGAATGGCTGGGAATCCATCCCATGACCAACTGATTGTGAAGCTATAGTGAGCATCACCAGACCATGGTGCTGCAGAGGGTTGAATGGCTGGGAATCTACCACATGACCCACTGATTGTGAGACAAGAGTGAGTACCACCAGACCATAATACTTCAGAGGGTTGAATGGCTGGGAATCTATCCCATGACCAACTGATTGTGAAGCTATAGTGAGCATCACCAGACCATAATGCTTCAGAGGGTTGAATGGCTGGGAATCTACCACATGACCCACTGATTGTGAGACAAGAGTGAGTACCACTAGACCATAATACTTCAGAGGGTTGAATGGCTGGGAATCTAACCAATGACTCACTGATTGAGAGATGAGAGAATCAACCGACCATAATAGTTTCTAGGAAATTTGTAGAGGAAGGAATTGGCTCAGAATTGAACCCATGACCCACTGCTTGTGAGACTAGAGTGTTACCACCAGACTATAGTGTTTTAGAGGGTTGAATGGCTGGGAATCTATCACATGACACACCAATTGTGAAGCTATAGTGAGCATCACCAGACTATAGTGTTTCAGAGGACTTAATGGCTGGGAATCTACCACATGACCCACTGATTGTGAGACAAGAGTGAGTACCACCAGACCATAATGCTTCAGAGGGTTGAATGACTAGAAATCTAACCCATGACCCACTGATTGCGGGATAAGAGTTATAGTTCCACCAGAACATAATGCTTCAGAGGAAAGAATGGCTGGGAATCTAACCTATGACCCACTGCTTGTGAGACTAGAGTGTTAACACCAGACTATAGTGTTTTAGAGGATTGAATGTGAGACAAGAGTAAGTACCACCAGACCATGGTGCTCCAGAGGGTTAACACCAGACTATAGTGTTTTAGAGGATTGAATTGTGAAGCTATAGTGAGCATCACCAGACCATAATGCTGCAGAGGGTTGAATGGCTGGGAATCTAACCAATGACCCACTGATTGTGAGACAAGAGTAAGTACCACTAGACCATAATGCTTCACAAGAAAGAATGGCTGGGAATCTAACCCATGACCCACTGATTGTGAGTCAAGAGTGAGTACCACCAGACCACAGTGTTTCAGAGGGTTGAATGGCTGGGAATCTAACCCATGACCCACTGATTGTGAGTCAAGAGTGAGTACCACCAGACCATGGTGCTGCAGAGGGTTGAATGGCTGGAAATCTAACCCATGACCAACTGATTGTGAGTCAAGAGTGAGTACCACCAGACCATAATGCTCCAGAGGGTTGAATGGCTGGGAATCTAACCAATGACTCACTGATTGAGAGATGAGAGTATCACCAGACCATAATAGTTTCTAGGAAATTTGTAGAGGAAGGAATTGGCTCAGAATTGAACCCATGACCCACTGCTTGTGAGACTAGAGTGTTAACACCAGACTATAGTGTTTTAGAGGATTGAATGGATGGGAATTAATACTTCAGAGGGTTGAATGGCTGGGAATCTAACCCATGACCAACTGATTGTGAGACAAGAGTAAGTACCACCAGACCATGGTGCTGCAGAGGGTTGAATGGCTGGAAATCTAACCAATGACCCACTGATTGTGAGACAAGAGTAAGTACCACCAGACCATGGTGCTGCAGAGGGTTGAATGGCTGGGAATCTAACCAATGACTCACTGATTGAGAGATGAGAGTATCACCAGACCATAATAGTTTCTAGGAAATTTGTAGAGGAAGGAATTGGCTCAGAATTGAACCCATGACCCACTGCTTGTGAGACTAGAGTGTTAACACCAGACTATAGTGTTTTAGAGGATTGAATGGATGGGAATCTAACCCATGACCCACTGATTGTGAGTCAAGAGTGAGTACCACTAGACCATAATGCTTCAGAGGGTTGAATGGCTGGGAATCTATCCCATGACCCACTGATTGTGAAGCTATCATGAGTACCACCAGACTATAATGCTTCAGAGGATTGAATGGCTGGAAATCTAACCCATGGCCTACTGATTGTGAAGCTATGGTGAGAACTACGTATACCAGGTGGGTGATTCATAAAGCTGTTCATAAGTAAAGAGCGACTGGTGATCCTTTCTTGTGGTAAATGGTATATACCATAATGTTCATTGGCGATGGTTTAGCGCATAAGAACGGATCACCAGTTGTTCTTAAAGTAGCTGCTAACTTACCAACAGCTTTATGAAACGCACGCCAGACCATGGTGTCTAAGAGGATTGAATAACTGAGAATCTAACCCCCGACCCACTGACTGTGAAGCTATCATGAGAACTACCAGACCATAATGCTTCGAACAAAATCTGTAAGAAGAATAAATGTCTGATATTCCAATACACAACCTCAGATTGAGAGGCTAGACAAGAGCTAATACTACAAAGACAATAATAACTAGAATTTTAATTCGTCATGAGGACGAATTAGGTGATCTGTCTCTGATTTCATGATCAGGAAGACAATCAGCATGTTTATTGAGATCAATATGATCATCATGATGAAAACTGAACTTCTCTTACGAAAAGAACGTGTTGAATACTCTTGAAAAAGAGGGAAATGAAAAAGTTGTGTGAAAAAGTGTAGGTCATACACATATTGTACAGGCCGGAACATTGTACATTAAAAGGGATTTTAATCTCTTTTATTGTCCAATGTTTTATTTAATATACATTGTAATGGTCATAAAGGACCATTTGTGAAATGTTGAAAAGAAAAAAAAAGAAAAAGAAATTCTCATGTTCACCCCGGCCCCCTGGGCTCGAACCCTGGACCCTGAGGACGCATGCCTTACCCATTGAGCTACACACTTCCCATAGACTTACACATTTATAAGCAAAACAAGAGGATCTCAAATCCAATTTTGCAAGTGAAATACGGGCATGATCCCGGCATCTGATCGGAAAATGGAGACCACACTTGCGATAGCTTACAATCTCAGCTACAACATACTCCAAGCTCAGAGAAAACCGACAAAAAGAAATGGAGATATGGCTCGCGAAATAGAGGAATGTAAAATCCAGTTTTGAGAAAAAGTCATTTCCCATAGAGATTGCAAACAAAATGAGCGAAAATGACATACCCCTATAAATCGACATTTTCAGGGATAATCCGTTCCTTAAAATGTAAAAATGCCAACTCATTAGATAGAGTGAGTCCTTGGCTACAATATATAAGAAACTGAGCGAAAATTGACCCATATTTATGGAGTTAGAGTAAAATTTGCATAATTATGATGACGTCATAAGTAGCAAAATGGGAATTTTGAGTTCCGACGCCATTTTGATGACGTCATGATAAAATTTCGGGTCAAATGTGACATGAAATCATATCTCCCATCCATACTCTATTCGAATATGAAAAAAAAATTGGGGGTCAACGGACTACCTGAAGAGCTATAATGAGTTTTCTATAGGCATGTTTTTGCACATATATTGTCTATGGTTAGTGCGCGCGTGCGTGCTGTAAACTTTGATGGAGGCTAATTCCGTTATTACTTGTCGTAGAAGGTTGATCGAGGTATCAAATTACTCAGAATTATATTATCAATGCATTGATATTTAAAAAGAAGCCGATCCTATGTTGTATAGTGCCGTTACGCGCGAGAACACGCACGTTACCGTGCACGCGCGCAAATTTTTGAAAATGCTTAAAATGACCTGATTCGTACTTTACTTTGGTCAAAAAGTGATTTTGAGCATTTTAAAATTTTGACGAGCACGTCGTGACCTTTACATGAAATTTGATGACATGGACAGTTGACCCTTGACCTGAAGTTAATGTGATGTAAATATTGTTAATTTTTTAAAATTGATAATGAAGATATGATTGATAATGTGATTTTACAAAATGGCGTCTAGATGACGTCATGATGACCTTTTGACCTTGAACTTGCTTTATACACATCACATGATAAGTCCCCATATCTGATGATATTTTGAAGATAATTGGTGATGTAGATTTTGAGATTTTGTGCTAACAAGAAAAGGGCGGAAAATAAAGAAAAATAATAAATAAATAAAAAAGAAAATTCGTACGAAATTAAGAGTTGATCTGTCGATTGACAGATCACCTAATTACAATGAAACCTACAAAGTAAATAACAGCTAAGATATTAACCCATAACTATAAGCTTAGTTCAATGCCTTTTTAATGTAATATCACTGAACAGATTTAACTCAGCATGGCCTAATAATTATGTATACTTTGTTCAACACCAATTTGAAGAGTTAGAGTGACAGAGAAAGAGGAAGATGGTAGTAAATACACACAAACCTTTGTAGTATCCGGGTGAACAATCTCTGACGCAAGAATTGCGATCACTGAGGAAGAGACCAGGGGGACAAGATAAGCAATCTTGTTTGGTATTTCCACTGCAGGTCTTGCAGTGATCACTGCATCTTCCACATCGGATGTGGAGCTCTGGAGGGGTGAACTGGCCATCAGGACAAGTTGCAACACAATCCCTGGAAAGATCAAAGCAAACAGATTTCATAAGGTAACAAACAACCCTATTCATGATTCATATTTTTAAGATCCAATGGCTCTTATCATATGAATTGTGATCACAAAAGATTAGAATCTTAAAGGTCATATTTTGTTTGAAGATCATGTCTATTTTTATAAAAGAGATGTTACAAGAAATTAGTTTTAAAAAGTTGAACCTTCAAGCACCATGAAGTCATAACTTATAAATAACATGTGTATGAATTGGGATCACAGGAAATTCACATAATTACAAAGTCATACATAGAATGAAGACTACACCTATTTTTTGATGGAGTAAATTTTAGGATTCTACAAACTTTAAAGCAATTTAAGTACAAACAAAATATGTGGAAAAACTACAACCCAAACCTTAAGAACTTTTTTTCGTCTTCTTTTATTATCCAAATTTAATCAATCCACAAAAAAAAGGCAAAAGTGATATGATACTGATAGCATTGTTCAGTTACATCGATAAATGTAATAAAAATATGTAAAACTTTATGGTTGCATGCAATTTGCATCATGTAAATTGTTGCAAAAGTTACTTGTAATTGTCTACAATATCCTCTACCTAAATAGTTAGAGATACTAGCTACAGAAATATAGATGTATTGCCCATAATAATAATAATAATAATAATAGTTGGATTTATAAAGCGCTTTTTGCCAGAGGATACAAAGCGCTGCTATTATTACCCCGGCTTTAGCTCGAGCTACCATCACCGGCGCTCAGTGCATGCAAGGAATTACTCCTGCCGGGTACCCATTCACCTCACCTGGGTCGAGTGCATCACAGTGTGGATAAATTTCTTGCTGAAGGAAAATACGCCATGGCTACGATTCGAACACACGACCCTCTGTTTCAAAGGCGAGAGTCAGAACCACTAGACCACGACGCACCCATAAGAGTAACCAAAGACAATATCAAATTACCAAAATGATACTTGAATTTTAAAAAAAGAGCAGGTTTATCATTATTTCCTCTCTAAACTCACAAGGTTTCTCTATCTTTGTAATGCCTGCATTTGTAGCACTCATCAGCATTGGGACCAGAGCAGCCATAGAGGCATTCCTCGTGACACTGTTGGTAGGATTCCCAGTCAGAACTACTCCACCACCAGCTGGAGTCCCAGGAGTAAGAAGAACTTGCTGCACGGACATCTCGTTGAAGGGTTTCTGAGACTACCCTCAAAGGAGATATCTGTGGATGTCGGCCAGAAGAGCGTTGTGGGTCCAGAGGCAGCTCAGCTCCTTGGTCTTCTCGTTCTTCTTGCTCTGTTTCTATATGTTCCAAGGTGTCCATTGTATGGGAAGGGAGCAGAGAAGCAGGTAGATTTGATGTTCCTCGTAGAGTGAGCCTCACTGTTGAAACCGTTACTATATTGGAGACAACAAGAATTTTAATTTCAATTTATGCCTTGTCTCATATCATACTGCAAGAAAAATGTCATCCCCAATCTAAAGTCATAGTTGTTCACTCAGTTCTGTGAGCACTTCACACTTCACAAACTAGGTGACTGCAATAACACTTCAGTGGAAAAAGGTCATCAACTATAAGCAAGGTTACAGCTGGTGTAAAATATTCTCCAAAGAGCTGAAAAAATATTCAATCTTTATTGCACTACAAAAACAGATTATAACTTTTATCACCATTTAGTATATTACAGTTTTGAGTTCACACTGTTTATATCTCTTGAACATTTTTTTTACTGCTAATCTCACTATGCTACACAAGATGTTAAGTAGTCAACACAGGCACTTACATCTGTTGTATTCGCCATTTCCAATTTTAATGAGCCATGCTCCGTTGGGGTTTTCTCCCCAGAAGTGAACAGTCATGAGGGTCCAGAGCCTGAAGCCTTTGCCAGCGACGTCATTAGTGCGGTTGCTGAGTAGAGTGCTGGTGGTACCAGATGGGGAGGTTAGCTCCACCTTGACTTTCCCACGTACAGAGGCCCTTAATGACAGAGTCACTTGGACATGCTCCAAATAACGGATGGGTTTACCGGCGAAAGGATCCTTGCAATCTTGGACTTCAAGGCTGGAGGTGAAGTACCTTGGACCCCTGTTGAAAAACCTTCTGCAATTAAAGAATGAGGGCGCTGAGATACTAAAAGCAGGAGCTAGAGACAGTATTATTAGCATTGGTTAGGTGTGAATTTAACACCATGAAATAATCAACAACAAAGCAGGATCAAACAGGCAAAAATAATAGTAAGTCCATTCAATACCCAAGATTAGATAGGGGGAAACATATTTTTTTGGGGGGGATAAAGCATAATGTGTAAAACCTTTCCTTTCCTTATTTAAATTTAAAAAGAGAGGGAAGGGCTCTTCCTGCAAATTTTTTTTCAGGAAACTGATGAAAAACGCACTCTTCATAGCCTCCCATACCTTCCCTGAATAGTCTGAACTGACTGGTAAAATTCATAATAAATTTATTCGATACTATACCCTCATACAAATAGCACAACTAATAAAAAAATATATACAGAATTAGTGCCATAGCAATAGGAATCATAGAATCGTAGAATCATTATTAAGTCTACAATTCAATTTGATCATATAAGTGGTCATAATTATGCATATTACACTTGGGTTGACATCGAAATTAGTAGGACCAGTACTCATTCTCCAAGAATATATTAGGAGGGTATAGTTTTCTTCTTAGAAAAACATCACAGACATGCAAAACAAAGGAGGTATAACAAGATCTCAATAGAGAGAGATAAGAAATCTTTCACAAGAAACATTCTTTGCCTTCTCTGCAAACAATATTTTTTGATTTAATGTAATCCATTGACTACAATGACTAATCAATACTGCAAAACCTATCAATTTTGTACAAGGACTATCCACTTTCAAATAGTCCATCAATACGGATTTCACTGAATTTCAGACACAAACTTTAACATAACTTAAGATTGACCATTCTAGAATATTGACAAATTTTTGTGTTTTCTAGCTTGAATTGCCATTTCTATTTAAATCCACCAACTTCTAAAAATCAAAATTTCAAGATCTGCAAGCATCAAACGTTCACCCACACTTTAGTATTACAGAGCTTGAATGCTGAATTTCAATGAAAGGGCAAGCAATAATAGTTTAAAGCAAGAAGCAAATAAGTTAGGAACATTCATATATATACCTGTACATGCAGATGAAATATTTAATCTATAAATATATCAAAAAGAAAACTAGACATGCTGGTAGAAAGTTAAGTCACTAGTTTAGTCCATACACTTTCAAAAATATAGTTACTCAAGGATGACTGTACAAATGAGTGAAATATGGAGAGCTTAAACCAGTATGTTTTTCCTGATGTTTTAACGCACTTCCTCTAAGATTGTACAACACGTACATTTTGCATTTTATATTTTGCATTATAACTATTAATGATAAGAAACATAATCGCCATTCATGCAGGACATGACCCTTCAAAACTAAATAACTGATAAGCTGCATGGGAATTCTTAAAGGAGAAATATATTGATTATGAATATGGCCTTATTATATATCAGTGGAAAGGTAATGATGTGAGGATAACCATTAGGTCATTCAAAAATAACGAAAATAATACATAAGGTGGAAATCGCCAATTAAAAAGCGCTAAAATGCCTCTCCGAAATATGCCTCGCATCGGTCTCTGAATTGACTCGAATTTGATGACGTCACTGTCTGTACGAGAGGCGTGATTGGCTCTCCCACGTCAAGCTCCACTTGCATGCAAAACCTGTTGCGAGGGTACGTTTTCTCCACACTGACACTGAATACTTCGATCATGAAATGAAATGAAAACCCAGAAATTTATCTAGATTTGGATTTTCAAATTGATGATTATGAAGATGAAGAGAATGATGATAAAGTTTCTAACTCTAGAAAAACAAAGTGACGTGGATGGTGGTAAATTAAGGAAATTACGCCGATGATGAGTAAGACAATTCAACTTGCAAGCCGATTCGCTACCAACGCATGCAGCTGCTAGCTGCACCGCGGGTCAAATCCATGAAAATGAATGCCATGCAGCATGACCACATCCAGACAGAGTCTCTTTCCTCTATCAACAACATAATGAGAAGGAAAATAATAAAATAACTGTACTTACAAATAAGTGAATATATCCGAACCTAGGCTGAAGGTAAATCAACTCAAGGAATAGCAGCAGACGATATGCACCGACGATGAATTTCATGTGGCTGGAATAGATTGTCACTCGTTCTGTTAGATAAAATTTATATATCATTATTTTGACTAAATTACGAAACTCGGATAATTAGTATTCTACATAAAAATTAAGTAACACCTGGTACTATTTTTTGAATTACGATGAAATATTTTTAAAGCAAAGAAATTGAGGTAAATTAAAATAAGATATAAAGGATCATCCACTTAGCCCCATGCGATTGTAAACAAACAATCAAAAGCACATGGCCAGCTTGCTCCACTGAACTGAAAATACGTATTTTCAGTTCACTGGCTTGCTCGCCCATAGAGTTGGAGCGTAGCTTTATACAACTCTACGTGCTCGCCTTGCTGATTGTTTACAATCGAATGCGAGCTAGGCGGATGATCTTTTATATCTAATTTTAATTTACCTCATTTTCTTTGCTTCAAAAAGGTTTTATCGTAATTCAAAAAATAGTACCAGGTGTTACTTAATTTTTATGTAGAATACTAATTCTCCGAGTTTCGTAATTTAGTCAAAATAATGAGATAGATATTTTATCTAACAGAACGAGTGACAATCTCCCAGCCACGTGAAATTCATCGTCGGTGCATATCGTCTGCTGTTATTCCTTGAGTTGATTTACATTCAGCCTAGGTTCGGATATATTCACTTGTTTGTAAGTACAGTTATATCATTATTTTCATTCTCATTATGGTTGTTGATAGAAGAAAGAGACTCTGTCTGGATGTGGTCGTGATGGAATTCATTTTCATGGATTTGACCCGCGGAGCAGCTATCAGCTGCATGTGTTGGTAGCGAATCGGCATGCAAGTTGAATTGTCCGACTCATAATCACCGACGTAATTCCCCTAATGTATACCTCTATCCACGTCACTTTGTTTTTCTAGAGCTAGAAACTTCATCATCATTCTCTTCATCTTCATAATCATCAATTTGAAAATCCAAATCTAGATAAAATTCTGGGTTTTCTTTCATTTCGGGATCGAAGTATTCAGTGACAATGTGGAGAAAACGTACCCTCGCAACAGGTTTTGCATGCAAGTGGAGCTTCACGTTGGAGAGCCAATCACGCCTCTCGTACAGAAAGTGACGTCATAAAAAATCCCCAATTTCGCGGACGTAATTCTGCGTGTTTGAAGCATTCAGAGAGAGAACTTTAAACTATCAATTAACTGAGTTCCATCGGTCTCCATGATAAATGATTTACACCATCGTGTTCTCCTTATTTTCTCCTTTAATTTGATATATGATTCTCCATTTTTACGATTTTCAATATAGTTCTACTTTAATGTAAAGAGATAAAATGGAAAGTAAGGATTACTTCAAGAAAATACATCAATCTATCATCTGAAGGATGGTCAGATATGGTGTGCAACTTACACTTCTCTGAATTTGAATATGATATGCCCACTCTCATTACAGGCAAAAAACCCTATCTGAATTACATGTAGGCTTGGGCATTCTCACCTTTGCCAGAATCAATTTTGGTTCTAACCGAGGCTTTGATTCTGAGAAGATTAAAGTTCTATTGGTTACCAAAGCTTTCAAACAGCTGACCATGAGAATGTATTCACAGACTTTGCAATGTCTAGCTCAATTAAATAACCCATTCATTATAAATAAGGATTTTTTAATTTTATTTTTAATCAACCTTTTCATGCTTTGGAAATAAAAAAAAAGATCAAAACACTTCACAATTTGTCAAGCTTTCTGACTTGTTCAACCTGCCACCTCAAAACAACCAATATGTCATCAAAATTTATTTAAAACAAAGATCCTCAGCATTCCAGTTTCCATAAGACTTATCCAAATTTGTCAACACTACCCCCCCCCCCCCTTTCAAAAATACACATTAGACAATTAAGCATCCATAACTTCCACTCACAGAAAGGAGCTCTTTAAGTTTGGAACAAAAGAGTAGCTTAAGCTGTCTTTGTATAAGGACAGTAAGGCATTCAATAGCAACAGAGGTGGAGGGATTATCAGATTAAACTTAGGATTAGGACTTGTTTCATATTCTCTCAAAAATCAGTTCAATACCTTGTTTAATTTTTCACTTTACATGTAGATAGGAATGAATGAAAGCATATCAAAAGCACCCTGACACTTCAAATTTTCATCTGTAGCATTACACTCTACATTTGACCTTGGTCTCAAAATACATTACTTAAAGAACTGACTTCATCAAATCAGATGGGGGAAAGCAGATGTAAATGCCTTCAGAATAAACCAAAATAAACCTGAGGCAGCAGATTAAGGAATGTGAAAGGGATGAATAATAATTATAATTACATTTGTAGGGCACTTTATACAGTTGTTTCTAAGCAAACATCATATAGACACCTGGATTGTTTTGATTTATGAGCTAGGTTGCCAGCTTGTAAAAATGAAGAGTCACATCAAAATTAAGAAAAAAAAATTGAGGGCAGACTGTGATCCCAAACTTTGAAAGAAAGATATGAAAAATCCCAATTTCTATCAAAAACAGCATACAATAATTTGTATAGTGCCATCTATCTAGTAACAATCTATTCCAAAGCGCATTGTTATTATTACATATCAACAAATTCAGCCAAAATTACAATTTTAGCTGTTTCCCCCAGGTCTGTTGCATGCGACTTATTGGAGGTTTGAGCCTGTAGGTCATATTTTTAAGCTAAAAATCTGTTTCCAGTTTCTAAAATGTTAAAAAATAAGGGCATTAAAACATTTACTGTTTATAGGTTATTTGGATGAAGGACATTTACTGTTTATAGGTTATTTGGATGAAGGACATTTACTGTTTATAGGTTATTTGGATGAAGGACATTTACTGTTTATAGGTTATTTGGATGAAGGACATTTACTGTTTATAGGTTATTTGGATGAAGGACACATATTAGCTTCAGCTAATCAGGATTTAAAATTTTGCTAATTATTTGCATTACATTATCAACAGACAGAGCATTCATATCAGAGTTAATTTGGATATTCATATTTCATGCAAGGAAGTTGATTCGATTGTGAAAATAGATTAATGAAACAGAAAAGACGGATGAATAATTTGAAATTTTAAGTTTTTTGAAATTCTACATGCTTTAGAGAAGAGATACATGAATGTGTATAAATATGTTCAAACCTAGCAAATAAATGAGCAGGGACAAACAAGCATTTTTTTGTAATAGAGAGATGATAATCTTGTAAAGCATTATTATAGAAAACCTTTTTTCTGTTTTTTTTTTCTTTAATAAGGAGACTGACTATTCCAAAGAGAAGATCACTCATTCCCCCCCCCCCCCGCCATAATCTATTTTTGGGGGGAACTGCTGTGTTTAATGAAATAGGACCTATAACACTAGTTCAATAAAGCATAGGTTTCAGCAAGCATGGTTCTAGGATAACAGAATCTTCATGCAATCTTACCTAAAGATGTCAGAAATACTGGAGGAAATTGAAGAGTAAAATGGCACATATTCAATAACTATTCATATTAATCAATTAGCAAAGATCCAGCATAACACATCTCTAACATTCCTCAAAATCAAATGATGAATACCTGACAATACAATCCACAAACTTTCAAATCAAACTAAGAATCAAAATACATGTATCCTGTGCAAGTTAAAAGATAAAATTAGCACTATCAAATTTCTAGATGCTTGAGGTTTCCAAAAGCAAAGAGGTTTTACAATTAATCACAAAATGTCCAATCGAGATCATGATACATTGATTACCAATCTTTGTGTAATGAGGCCCTCACATATTTTTGCAATCAAGGAAGGGGGTCTAGGTCTCTTTTTATACTTGTTACTCAAGTAAATGTTGTTGCTGATTTATTCTTTTCATAATTGCTTTTCTTTTGATTTGAATTTCATTTTCATTTGCACTTTTAATCACAACGTATTTGGTTGCAATTTTCTAAATCTTAAGCTGTACACTAAGTTTGGTTGCCTCAGTAAAAAGTGATCACATTTTATGACTTTAGACCTATAACTTTTGATTTTATTATCAGTATGGGTCATTGGATACATAAATGTTTCAAGGAAAATGCTGACTAATTATTTTAACATGATATAAATATAGAATTCACTATTTTACCATGCATATAAGCAATTTTCGAACTTCTTATAACATATCTAATGATTTTTGCTAGTGCTTCATAACTTTCAAATGAAAATGCAGCAATGAAAGAAAAACAGTTGTTACAAATGAGAAGTATAAACTATGACCAAATACAGCTCCAGTCAGTCCACATAATTCATTTTAACAAATATGCTCATGCATATTATCAAAGTGAGAAATAGAACAAATCAATCAATAATATTGACAGGATAATGAATACCTATTCCTTGGTCCTTGATTGACATTGTCTGCAAACTTGGAGTATGTGAGCTGTTCTGGTAGATTCTCCCATGTTTTTGCCTTCTCTACCATGGCTGCTGCATCCATCAATCCAAAGCCAAACCAATGACTCACTGTCCAGCAACAAAAACACAAAATAACAATAAGAAAAGGCTCACATGAATCTCTGCCAGGAGTAAAAGGATATAAAGTAGCAAGTATAATGTCATCAATCTTTTTTTTAATGCATTTTCAGCATTTTCATGACCATATATTTAGGTAGAGCATTGTGAAACACCTCAACATACCAAATTTGACAAGAATTGGTTCATGGTAAACAAGGTATCACCACATATTGAATACTTTTCACCTTGAAATCAATAGAAATTGGTGGTTTATAACCAGACCAAAAGATTCCAATGGAGCTTTCTCACCATGTACATTTAGCCATAAGGTTGGGGCTGTACATGTTTGTCATCACACTGCATTGTTTCCAAAATGCCAAAATACAAAAACAATTTTTCTGGGATGTCATAGTTATAATACACTATATTGTAAAGTGACGTGTACTAAGCAACAATGCATTATTAAAAAACATTATACATCTCCTCTGCCAGGTTCCAAATGGTCTAATAATAGTAAAGTTATCATAGTAACAATGCATCAATGCCATCATGGAGTCAGTCATATCAACTTGTTTCCTAACATTTCTCATATCTCAACAAGAAAATCCAACTGAAGGTTATAACAAAAAGAAAGGACGAATATTTTGGCAATGACATTTTTTTTCCATAAAAATAAAACATACTGTCAAAATAGAAAATTCATTGTTTTATAATTGGTGCAAGTTGGTTTTAAAGATGCTTCACCCTCAACGTCACCTTGGAATGAACAGAATTAAATCTAATTTTGATTATCTATTACCATGGTAATGACTTACCTTCATAACCTGCTCCATTTGTCATCCAATCTCCTGTCAACTGGTGGCGCTTTGATGTGACTACAATCAAGTACTGGACATCACGCCATGTTAGATTACCACTGTAAAAAAAAAGAGAAATAAAAATTAATGTATTCATTTCTTCCTAGTAAAACTATAAAAAACAACTTTGCTTTCTTCTATAACTGGATTTTATTAATGATTTATTTGATTTAGACTATATACATATGACGTCATAATCTTGTAGAGCCCTCCCTCTGAGGGTATAGCGATACAGGTTAAAGGGACTTTTCCGAGTTGACCCAGCTGCAGATCACCAGAGCAAGTAAGATAGAGGCATGGTGTGTCACTGCATAATGTCTATCATACCTTGCAGGGATTATACATGTATGTTTCCCCGCTAAATAATAGCAATATCCTGAGGAAGGCTTTTAATATAACATTTTAGCAGTTGTACCTTTAAGATTAGATTATTATACATGTAAATGAATGCACATTAGGCCTACTGTAAGAGACTAACCAAGGTTGAGAGAGCTGGTATGAGAGAAGGAACTTACTTGGCTTCAAGGACTAAAGAGACAATGCCAGCAGCAATAGGTGCTGATGCTGATGTCCCAGTAAAGTTTCCAATACACCCATCATGTAAATCAGTTGTCACCTAAACAAGTCAAAGGAGAAAGTTTAAAAGAATCTTGTTTTAAATCTATTTCGATATCAAGTTTTATATTGAAAATTATACATTATTCATATTCATATATAAAAATAATTTATAAAAGCAAGCGACCAACCATAATTTCATGTTCAATTTCACAAACTGATCGTATTCAGTGTAAAAAACAGAGAACAAACATATTCTAACAAAATTGAAAATGTGTGGAAATAAAACTCAGAATATAGTCATGTTGAGTTCAAATTTGTTAATCTCAGACCATCTTCATGAATGGATACATAAACTGACTTACCACCATCTTTTGTAGTTTGTTTCCACTGCTAAACGTTGATGCCAAGCTTGCTGCACAATGCTCACTGTAGAATGGTTTATCTTGGTTCTCTGTGGTACTACTTACTACCAGTGTGTAGATGCTGTTTGCATAGCCATCTGCATTGCAGTCATCAAGGTGCATCCCACCATTCCCGGAAGCCCACACAAATATAGACCCCTTACCATCCCTTCCCTGAAGAGAAATAACATTGAAAGATGATATTGTTAATCTCATTATTTTTCATTTTAATCAAAATTTTCCATTGAATGAAAGGTTATTGCATAAAAAAATTTACAGCACTTATGTCCTTTGGCAAGATATAGACCAGTTCGTAGTTACATCAGGGACAATTTTGGTCAAATGACCTTTCATTTATTTCATTATGATAGGCAGATTTCAAAGCAGGATATAACATATGCATGCCTTACATAGCAGGATGAAGAAATTGAATTATACCAGGTGACTAGAATAGCACACCATTGAAGACTCCATGAAGGTACTTGTTGCATTTCTACTTTGAATGCATATTATAGCATGTTGCACAATGTACTTGGCAAACTGCAGTGAAATACCAGTCGTGGACGCATTTTTGTTCTTTGTGGATGCCAATGAAAAACACAATTGAAAAGAATATATGAATAATCAAGACACCAAATTTGGTGCTTATATCATTAAATTTTAAACCACCATGCCACTTTAGTACAAATGACCTTTCTCTGCTAATGCGCAGAATGGAACTACATGTACGAACTGGCTTATTGATCTACATTTGCTTGACTAATTTGACCAACACTTGACCAAGACTTGAAATGGGTACGTTGGAGGGTCCTGGATAGGATTCTGGTATAAGGCAAGTGGAGTTAATGTAGGATAATGAGCAAATGCCACTAAAAGTGCATGCATATGCTGTAACAATCATAAAATGTACAAAGATGTTTTACAAAAAAAGGGCCAAGATTTTTTTTGTTTTGTTCAATGTCTGAACAAGTGATGGGCACTGATCACAAACAGAAGAAAATTGTGTTCTGGGGCCCATCTTACAAAGATTTGTGATTGATCGAATCAACCACAGCTATGGAAAGCCAGCAACGTCAACATCTAAAATGTATGATTGTTCAAAACATATTCGCACTATGATGTACATATATACATTCATCATTTTCTTGAAAATTCAGTGCGCTTCTCTTTGTTTACAAAGAACATTGTGCAAATTTCCTGAAGAAAATTTTTTGACATTGATGGTTTTCATATAGTTGAGGTTGATTGGATCAATTGTAACTCTTTGTAAGACGGTGCCCTGATTAACCTGACTAGAATGAATGGTTTTGAGCTGTTTACTGGGTGAATTTATCAAAGCCATAGGTGAAAACACAAGGAAATCGTCATCCCACCAACAACCATCAATTTTGCAATTACCATCAACCTCATACAAAAATATCATCTTACAAGTTTCACTCCTTTCTCCAGAGCCTTCTTCGCAAGAATGTTTGGTCCTTCGACAGTGAAACCTTCATCATCTGGACCCCAGGAAGCACTGTATATATCAACATGCTGATAGTTGAAAGATAACGATGATGATTCCATCTCGTCTGTGACTAGACCATCAAGCATTCGGATTCCTGATGAAAGGATAGAAAATGTAACAAAGGCATGATTGATCAGTTATATATAATGGGTGGTGGTCTTGTACTCATAGGCCTATGACAGTTTTTTTTAGACTGCTACATCAGAAATAAAAGTTTTATATTCTTCAAATTTCATGAAATAGATGATTTTTTTTAAATGACTTTACTCAAACTCAATTCATGGTCGTATTAACATTCTCCCCAATCTTTTGCACAACATTTGTTGATACTTTTCACTGAAGGATCAAAATAATTATAAAAGTTGGTTTCAGGCATTAAATTAAAGTGTCGACCAGGTTACACAAGGCTAACATGTAAACAGTTCATACTATATTAAAATGAACATGCCATCATTCCTCTTCCAATACTAACCTCCAATCTGTGCATTATATGCAATGCCGACACCACATTTACTATTATTTGGCTGCATCACTATCTCACCAGCACATCGAGTTCCATGCCTAAAGGGAACAAAAAGAAACAAATCAATCTAATAAATTAAACTTTCAATTACATGCAAGTTCAAATAAAAACCCTTTTTTTTTAACAAACTTTGTCAACAGTTTCAGATGAAAAAAAATTAAGAAAACATGGACCAAATTTACAAATTATATAAAAGTAAAATGTCAATTTTAGCATTCAATTCCACACTAGTTATATTCCAATTTTCTTTTTAAAAATGACACAGATGGATCAGTCAAGCATTTGATTCGTAAATGCAGGCTATAGCTCTTTATTGCGACCTATCAATTAATTGAAAGAACTTGTTAAAGATCTTTGAACTTACATATTTTCTTCAGGATTTGGAGCTCTCATATACCTAGGCATGGCATCTGCATCACGTGAAATAAAATCATAGCTGGCACCAGCATCCTACATGTACATGAACAAGAAGAAAAAGAAATGATAATCAATAAAATTACTATACCAGGGAAGTGTTTCATCAAAATTTTTGTCGGACAAGTTGTCAGATCTGACAACTTTCCTTGATTCTGATTGGCTTTGAGGCACTGTTACTATGGTAACTGTCAAATAAAACAGGACTTGTCGGATAAAATGTCCAACAAGTCCTTTCATAAAACGCTCCCTAGATATGACTACATGATAAATTTTGGTGACCGAGCATTTGAACCCATTTCAACTTCTTCAGGTTTTAAGATACAAGTGGGGTTGGCCATGGAAGGACTTGTCAGATGATTTATTAGACCAATACTTGCTTATTTAACAGTTACCATAGTAACAGTCAGACACATGTGCTCCTCAGCCAATCAAATTCAAGGAAAGGACTGTTTTACTTAAAGCTTGTCATCAAAGGTAAATTGTCATTGTCTATTTAAACAGCTACTCCAGTGAAAGTCTGAAACCAGTGCTTCTCAGCTAAGTAAAATTAAACACAAGATGTTAGCTAATGACTGTAGTCAGATCTGACAGCTTGTCAGACAAGAAATGCTGATCAATGGTCCCCTGAATGACGATGAAGGTCAGTGAAATGGGATTATGGTAAAGGTAATACAATGCAGTAATATTATTATGTTAGCATATAAAGGTGCTTCATTGGAGCAATTGAGACTGGAATAATAAAATGGTTTCAAGAGTCACTAAATTTTTATGTCCAAACACCCCTACACCTTTAATTAATCTAATGTCTGAATGTAATGTATACATGTATATGGTTCAGTCAAGGCCTAGTATACCTCAAAGAAAAGGGGTACAACAGTCAGCTATAAATGGACAAGAGTAATATATTTGTACATTGCCCACTGGTATGAAGGTACCAGAATCTATGTTTACCATCACAGCATCAGACAATGGAGACAAGAGCAATGATCAAGAGAGGTGAAATGGATGACCTCCTACCAACCCTTGATGAATTCCAACTATTGTTCTCTCTAGGGATTAGTCTTCAGTCACAGACTCTGATTTGACATGTTTAGAATATATGTTATAAGTACATGTACTGGGTCTGGGGTTGTAATCTACATGCATGTTATTGTAAATTGAATGTGCTTTTTTTACATTGTTCCCTTTATGTGTTTCTGTAAAATATAGTGTCTTTACCCTAAATTTCTACGATTAAATTTTGTCCCCCCCCCCCCTTAATATATACATGTACATGTATACCTAAATTACTCTGTATCAGCTTATAAAAATACAACCTGTTTTCTTGAACAAATCAGTTCCTGACGATGATCTAAATAAAAGATCAAATTTGAACTCAAACAAAATGACTCTACTCAGAGTTTTAATTGTCATTTTACTATAAAAAAGGAATTTACTATTATTGACCAGTACATGTGTATATTAATATACAAGTTTAATAGCCACAGCCTTTCATAATCTGAAACATCAACCGCTCTTTGTAGGAGCCTGAACACAAGAACATACATTGTACCCTACAGTAAAGGTACTAACAATAACATGCCAAAACATCCAAGCTAAATCAAACAAATGATACCCTAAGAATGAACCCTACTAAATCCATGAAATTTGGATTGTGAAAAGCAGTTTGTTCATTAAACTTGCATCCCCCCCCCCAAAAAAAAAAAAATGACTCAAAATAAGATAGGCAACACTTTAATGTAATTTGTTGAAGCCTAAACAGAGAATTCATCTGTTGTACATGTACTTTCTAATCAAACTTCATTAATACATTGTATGCAAATTACAAGTTAATATTGATTTTTTTTTTTCATTATTTGTCTCATTTACAGGCCATGTGACTCAATTGCAGTGATATGTGGCACTTTCATATTATTTAGTGAGCTACATTGTAACACCCCCCCCCCCCCACCATGACCACCAAGCACATCACAATCCCCAACATATAATTTAATGTATTAACCCTCTTATTGCAGATTTAATACAGAAATGATTGTAATCCTATACATTTCCATAAAACAATTATAAATTTACATGTATCGTGAGCATTGCCTTGGTTGGAAAAAAAATATGAAGGTCATTTGCACTTGGAAGGAAAATTTACACATTTTTTTTTCTAACTGGAAAACTCTCTATCATTCTACATTATCAAAATAGTGCATCCAAGGCGAGAATCAACAAACTATAAAATATGAGCAGCTTAGAACTTATGTGGGGTGTTCAAATTGCTATGGCATACAATGTATTTGTAATTTGGCTTAAGATTGAGTAAATGTTTCTTTATTCAGGGTTGACATTTAACCTAACCTTGGACTTTTAACATTCTTTACAGTCTGCTTTTAACAACAGGGACAATGAGTGGATTGTCACAGATGACTCATTTTTCTACACTTTTTGAAAATGAAGAATAGCAGGGGGTGGAGATATTTTCTGTGCAGTGGATAACTTGTCAGTTTCTATGAATTATCCTTTTTAATTTAACCCTAGAATAATTTGCTTTTGTTTTAAAATAACGGTATACATGTAAATTGTTCTTGGCCCCAAGGATATCAAGGGCTAAGAGACGAGCTTGCACACTACTATATTATACTTTCTTAAAACTGCTGTATTTGTTGATGAAAATATTCAACATACATGTATATTGATTGTTGAATTCCCTGTAACTAGTTTATATTTATAGTAAAATACAAAATGCATGTATTAAATATAACTGGTTCCCTTTTAAATCCATTCAGTCAATAAAACATGCCCACTATGCATGTTAAGCTTTTTAATGAAGTCAGCGGAGGGAAATACAAATCAATAATGCATGATGAGCTTGTAGCATGGACAAGGACAGGCCTACAATGTATTTCAGATATATACTACATTTTATGGTTAACCTAGTCGGGTAACGACTAATAAACAAAGACAAGTGATGGGTGACTAATTGAAATCTAATGTGTATCAGCAATGCCTTTAATTTTGTGTTATACTGAAATACTGTAAACACACCATACACTGACATTGAATATCTTGACTTGTGTAGATAAAATATACATGTACTGCGCATCAAAAGTTATGATATTGATAAAAATGTTTGATTTACAGAAGAGCTTGGATAACAATGATTTTTTTAAAGAAAAATTGAAGTATATGCCCTAACAATAACAGTTTAAAACAAGTGGAGCGCCTCTGGCAGTCTCGCCGGCATTACATGTACATAATTCAATATAGCAGCAGTGCGGACTTAGAAAACTACTATAAAGTAATTATTCACAAATAACATGATTCATACAATGATATAATACTATGTTCATTGACCCAAATGACATTTGAACCTGATCATGTGACCTTAAGACTAGTCAGTGATACTTGATTACCCTCATGTCCACATTTCATGAACTATATCCATAAACTTTCAAAGTTATGACAGCAATTTAACAATTACCTCCAACATGGCCAAAGTTCATTGACCTTAAATGACCTTTGACTTTGGTCATGCAACCTGAAACTTGCCAGGGTGTCCCGCCGGGCAGGGTGTTCAGCGATACTTGATTACTAATGTCCAAGATTTACGAACTAGATCCATACCCTTTCAGAGTTATGATAGTACATGTAATTCAACAAATAATCCCAATATCATGGCAAAATTTTATTGATCTTAAATGACCTTTGACCTTGGTCATGTGACCTGAAACTCAGGCAGGATATTCAGTAATAAGTCATTACCCTTATGGCAAAGTTTCATGAACTATGTCCATATACTTTCTATATAAGTTATATTGACATTTCAAAAACCTAACCTTAGGTTACGATTTTAATATTGATTCCTCCAACATGGTCCAAGTTCATTGACCCTAAATGACATTTGATCTTAGTCATGTGACCTAAAACGCCTATAGCGCCTATAGTCTCGCTCTGCTATGCAGGGGAGAGAAAAATCATAGATATGAGTAGGCATAAACATAACTACTTTCAATGTATAAAAGTATGGTTAAATACATAATTATAGAAATGTATGAAATATAGTCTGTTTGGCAAATAATGTTTCATTCGTCAGGGTTCAAATGATCAATTCAGTTTTGGCAACTTATGTTGAATGGCCATACCCTAATTTTGTAACTAAATAACAATAATAGCACTTTAAGCAGACACATGTATAAAAAAAAGTGCTCTCTGAGTTGCAGTATCATTACATGTATAATCATTTATACATACAATCTTTACGATCATACTCACATAACTATTCTTGATGTCTGTATGAGTATATTCCAATCCATCGTCCATGATTGTGATGACGATTCCGGCACCAGTATATCCCTTATCCCAGGCTTGCTGAATGTTCATGCTTGCTATTGGCTTAGAATCTCCACTGAAATTTCCATCCTGAAGAAAGAGAAAACACAATAAAAATCATTTTATGAACTAATAATAATTCATCAATAATCCCCATTTGCAAACACAAACTAAATAGAAAATCTTGCAAATTGCAATCCAGGGCAAGGTATTGCTGAATAGTTTTATCATGACCTGTGATTTTGTGTAGGCATGGACCTACCGTACTACTCAGGTCCATGGTGTAGGCCTACATTTACATGTAATTTCCAACAATGTAAATTAATATACCTTTTAATTACATAATTCATTTCATCATCAAATTTTTATAATGCAAATGAAAAAAGAAAAGCTAATACTACAATCAGAAGAATGGAAAATTAGAAGGAAACATGGCATGTACCATACTTGGATTTAAACTTAAAACCCACTTATAATTTAATGTACATTATCTTGGAATTTGTATTATATAATACATGTACATACAAGTAACAATACAAAAGTACCTAGATAGAACAGAAAATAGAAAATCTACCTTGTAAATGGAGATAATAATGATCAAAAAAGAAATCATCGACTAGTCAACTAACAAAGATTGAATAATCATTTGAATTCTCTACAGTTGCATAAGTATAATTTAGTTGAAAAATAATTGATATTTGAATAATAATTTGATTTTTACTGTTCCATTAAAATAATTTAGTTGAAAATCATTACTACAGAGTGTGTGTGTACATTGTATCATAATTTTCAGAATTCATATGATAAGGCAATCAAATACAACTATAATGTTTGTTATCTACAGGTCTAAAGTGCAGTACAAAAACATGTTTTGTTTTCATTTCAAAAATATGTATCCAGACTCCAAAGTTCTCCTGCAAAGAAGGGGTGAGATAAGACAATTTAGAAAAGAAATTGTTGAATAAACTATGCACTGTAGATCATCAGGTCACAATTATTTTGTAGACACATGCCAATCAAATGTGCCTGCCTACATAGAGTCATGATCAAAGTTATTTACAATGCCCAAGTTTTGCCTCCTATCATCTTTGGTACATGTATCTGTATGGCGCGTAGATAATCTATATTATCTATTAATCTACAATATAGTAATCCATGATAAATCATAGTTTATATACATACATGATAAATCTTAGTTTAGAATGAATGGCCTTACAGAAGAAGAAGAATGAACAATTGAGTCTTTATTGGAGTAATAAATCTGAAATAACCCTGTACAACAGAAAACTTTGAGTGTGACACTATTTATTACATACATATTACATAAATTGTATGTAGGCCTACCCATTTACCTACTGTAGTGTGCTTTGGGGAAATTATTTTTTACAGCCCCTTTTCAGGTCCTATTTGATCAGCTTGTATTTAGCATAGTTGCAATAACACTAAGACCCCTGTTACATTTGGAAATCAGTGGCCCGGGGCCGGCCCCGAGTCCAGTTGCAACCTTGAATGATGAGAATTAAGTGGATAAGCTTGGCAAAAGGACCTGGTCCGTAAATGTGCCTATTTACATCACAGCAGTTTTCCTCCCTCTCCGGATCACCGACGGACAGGTCGCGCTACAGAAATGAAAGAGTGGGACATGGGACCAAGTAGATTTTTCTTTGTTTTAAAACATGTATTTATCAGTTTATTGTCTTCTCTCAAATCAAATATTCAATAACAACAAGTCTCATACAATGTAAGGAAATTATACAATCACTATACAATCACTGTAAGTTGGCTACATGTACATGTAGCTCCATGATTATACAGAAGTAAATTTCATGCCTTAAATGCAATATTATTTTATTCATATTTTGTATTCCACTCCCTGTACTTCTCTTTTTCTCCTTCTTCATCCCCTTCTTCTTCTTCTTCAAAATACCCTAAATAAGTATTTCACATTTTCCGCTACTTAAATTATGTCTCAAATAACCTATTTTCATGTTGGTGAAAGAAAGAAATGTAAGCCTACTCTTTATCCAGGCTGTTGAAAACTAAACCCTTTCCCCCTCATTTTTGCATTTTGAACACGGTACACCCCTTTCACTGTTATTTCGTAAAAATTTGCCTGCCCTTCATGTAAATGTAGCAGGTGACCACCTTGTCATATCTCTCCGAGCCCCCACCCCCTTGCTGGTATCACTAGTATACAAACATGAATTGCAAGCTGCTGAAAATAGCAACTTGCCAGCTGGTTAATTCTTCATTTTAGCAGCTGGAAGGAAGATCATGCAGTTGCCACTTTGGGGGGCAAATTAATAGTCTAGAATCTTGACTAATATTAGATATCTGATCTCTTAATTTTGCAAAAGATACTTTGCTTTATTTCCCCTGAGTTCAGATTTAACAAAATGCCCTTTACCCCCTTTTTTCTATCCCTATCTGCACCATGTAAATTTCGGCAACATGGGATTATACCACTGGATGCCCTTTAAACAGTCTATTGTCAACAAGTAATTGTCAGTTGGGGAACTGGTGTACCCACAACAAAAGGGTATCTCTGAATCTGACAAGAGATGATGAAATGGACTAAACAACACTACCACTGTAGTTACATGTACACGTGTATGTAAGTGCAGTAAGGGCGAGGGCTATGTTCATATAACACCAGACAAGTACATAACAAGATTACAAAATATAATTTCATGAACATTATAAATACTGTAATGTGCACTGTACAAGGATGAATCATGGACCTATTTCGTAGGTCCATGGATGAATCAAGCCTTTATACATGTACAAACTTACATTTGCAATTGCAACTTATGAAAGAAAAAAAAGGTTTCTATTTTCAATAGTCTTTCAATATTTGATTTATTGACCACTTGTAAAAGACATATTGTTACTCGTTACTGAGCAGGGCGACAGAACGGTTTTGAAAGTGGGGGGGGGGGGCTGACCATGCAAACATTCACAATCAGATGGTCATTTTCATGTTTTTGTACACGGTTTTGGGAAAAGTGGGGGCTGAAGTACCCACACCCTGGGCCCTGGTTCCGTGCCACCTGTTGAGAATATGTAGGCATAAACCAGACTTTGAGCTAATGACATATCAAAACCACATTTTTAGTACAGGTACACATTATTAGGATATAATCACATATTTTACTTTATAAAAAAGTTATTTCCTTAAAATAAATTGATAAATCATATTCATAAATTAATATGAAACCAAGAGTACAGGTAAACATTATTAGGATATAATCACATATTTTACTTTATAAAAAAGTTATTTCCTTAAAATAAATTGATAAATCATATTCATAAATTAATATGAAACCAAGAGCAGTAGGCCTACAGTACTTATGGAAATTACTTCTTATTATTAAAGTGTAGGTCTACAACAAAGCACACCTGTTTATTAGACACACCCCCACTGTCACGATATTTCTATGGAAAAAAAAGATTGCCAGGGAGTTCCTTGTTTTTTATTGGCAATATAACCCCCACAAATGAAGGCCCACATTGTCAAAATTAGTATCTAGAAGATTTTGAAAATCTGTAAAGGTATACTTTCAAGTTTTATTTCAACATGAAATAACCTTAAATTTGGAGGATATAAACTACATATATGTATTAAGGACGTTCCACAGTTAAAGTTAAATCCATGTCATTTTCTCCAAATTTTGCACAGGGTTACTTTAGCATCTAAATATTCCAAATTATGCAAACACTAACAAGAGTTCATGTGCTTGATTTTTTTGCTATACACTGTACATGTATACACATGTACACGTAGCTATTTGTTATTTTTTGCATGGCATAATACATGTATATGCACAGATCATGATGCACATTGTTGAACTGTAGAAACATCTTTAAATGATCCAATTGAGTTGAAGATCAGAAGATGTGAAAAAAATTATGACATTTGGGCAAAATTTAATAGATTATTTGCACTGTTGTGAGCAGTTGACAGTAGGCAACATGTATATCACAATGGTGTTATTCTCCAGAAAAAAATGTGTGCAGGTGAATGCCAAGTCAAACAAATACAACCTTGAATTGAATGAAGAGAGCAAATAAAGGAACAACATCATGCTTTGTGGTTTCTTTCAAAGAATACATCAACAAAGCCATTAGGCTGGCATGTATAGGGCCTACAGTTTAATGAAGGCATGTCAAGTCTTGGAATGGAAATACATTGTACATGTGCAATGTAAACATTATAGCTGAGAGACAAACAATTTATCAATGACAACAGGTACATGTATGAGGGAAAACTTAAATAAATCTATAAAGTAAGTCAATTGTAATTTCTGGCATTATGGAAAAATAACTGGACAGTCTTGTTAGGAATCTAATATGATATTTTCAAATATTAAAACTAAAAGGCAAAATGGAAATCAGTGGAATAATTAGAATTTAAAAACAATAAATAAACATAGAAAGGTTTTACATGCATGAGTGTTTTTAGCTTTTAAGTGTCATTTCTCATTAAAATAGACCTTAAGCTTCACACTAAACTCCAATGGGGCAGTTGAGGCCGTTTCCCTAGACACATCCCTGGTGACCCCCCCCCCCCCCCCCCAAGCATATTCAAGCACTCTACTATACTATAATTGTCAAATTTGTGTCTGGGAAAACAAAGGGTCTCTTTTCATTAACTAGGGGGAAAGGTTTTTAAATACTAAACACACAAATACTGCTCATCAAGCCATTCTATTGTGCCATTGAAATATTTCATTCTTGACACACACCCTATCATTTTTCCCATTTGTAATCTATAATTAGCCATTCAACCCCTTGTTTCCTTTCATGTTTTGAAATCCCTTGCAGGTGCATACAGTATCTGTTATTTCCCCAACTGGGTTTTTTTGGGAAAACTCTTTTGTGGGTGAGTCAAGTCAAGTATTTTCAGTTTCAATGACGTTACAGATCCGGATTCCTCCTCCGGGGAATTTTCACCTTTTGAAAACATAAGCAGGCCGCTTATTATTTACAATAAGCTTTGGAATGTATTAAGAAAAGCATAGACGGAAGTTGAGAAAAATGAAACGGAAGCTGAGAAAATTACAGTACATGTACATGATCAGTCATGAGTACAAAAGCGTCTAGAAATAAAATGACTGATTCACTAAATCACTCATACTATACTACTAGTATACTATAGTCATTTAACAGGAGTGATCTCCTATAAAAATGAACTGGAACATTTTAAAGAAAATACACATACTGTAACACATGCAATGGGAAATTGTGATTCTACCATTTCAGAATGTATTCAAATAATTAACCACATGATCATAAACAAATACATGTACATGTGTATTAAATAAATTAGTACATAATCCACATGTGTAAAACGAAAGTTATCAAGGCTGAAGCCACTTTCATCCCCCCAAAAAAGTAATAACAAATATATATGAATAAATAAATAAATGAATGAATAAATAAATGAAAAATTAAATAAATAAATAAATAAATAAAAATCTTCCATGATTTGTTGAAGGATGAAGTCATGAAAATATATTTACATGAACATTACCTTTTCCCAATAATGGAATTTGTTTGATATTTTTGTCTTTGCTTTGATTTGGGGTAGGGAACTTAGGTATTTCAACAGGACATTTGATGATGTCTTCTGTCAGGTATAAACTTTCTCAATTTGTTCATTCAACTTCAATCTCGAAAAGAGCTAGTGTGGGTTTGAGCCCAACAAGAAAATATCCATAAAGTCATACAGTGGGCCAACTGATTATCAGGGCCAACTGATTATCAGAACAGCACTTTGTAGCATTCTAGCATCTTGTAAAGCAGTGTGCAACACTTCCCAAACATGTACTCTTAAGTTTAGCAAGTTTGAAAATCATATCCAAGGTTGGGTTTCTGCATTCCAAGATCAATTCGAGACCACTTTGAGCATTATCATTACTAATACTCGTTACATGTACACGTTTCCACAATACTGGTTTCGACAAAACTTCTAAAAGTTTAAGAATAAAGACGAGAATGGGGTCTAATTAATCCATCAAGCAAGAAAAATGTCAAAGTTCAAGACAGGTAGTGAATTGAGCTGTACAAACAATCCCCATGCATCCCTTGCCACATGAAACCCCCTGCAGAGAATACCCTTTTAGACTTACCAGGTACCACTGGTTAGGCCACAGAGGATCTGAGAATCGGGTCATGTCTCGCTTCACTCTTTTTCTCGATACTTGTTGCTCAAACCATTCCACCTGAAAAGGGATAATAAATAACTTTAAAATGTGATAATTCATTGAATAATATATACAGGTGAATATTGGATCACAGAAATCCATTAACCATATTAAGAGGTGATAACACATACATTGTAAAGCAACAGTAAAGGTTTATTTTATAACCTGAAATTTGAAGCCCATTCCATGCTTGAGAAGGGGTTTTAATATTTAACAAGACCAAATAGACAAAAGTTTCATTTTGACAGAGGGGCAACCATTCAAAATAAATTTTCATGTAAAATATGTAAATTTATCCAATAAAACACACTTATAGCTTATATCCCTCATATCGTAATCATTTTAGGGCACCCTCACTTCCATACATAAAATACACTGTAAATAAATAATCTATGAATTTGAATAATGATATTAAAGTAGAAGCATGATATTGTGTCCCCCCCTACTATTTTGGGTAGGGGGGACGCATCCCCCTGCCCCCCCCCCCCTGGGATTTCCACCCATGTCTATAGGCAAAATCTTTAACTCCTTGAACTAGAATTTTATTCATTAATTTCATAGTTGGCAGCAGCTACTTCATCGTTCAATGAGTCCAATTAATTTTGGTATTTACAAACCAAATAAAACACTGATTTCCTGACTCTCTATTGTTTAAACAGCCTAAGTGTTAACATTGGCTATATACATGTACGTCATAGGGTGGAATTAAACAAACATGCTGAGATTTCTTCATCAACAAATATGACATTTCCCCACTTACTGAAAATTATGAGATGTTCAGTATTAAATCATGCATGTAGGTATATACATTGCCTTTCATGTGTTAAATAAATTAGTACATAATCCACATGTGTAAAACGAAAGTTATCAAGGCTGAAGCCACTTTCATCCCCCCAAAAAAGTAATAACAAATATATATGAATAAATAAATAAATGAATGAATAAATAAATGAAAAATTAAATAAATAAATAAATAAATAAATAAATAAAAATCTTCCATGATTTGTTGAAGGATGAAGTCATGAAAATATATTTACATGAACATTACCTTTTCCCAATAATGGAATTTGTTTGATATTTTTGTCTTTGCTTTGATTTGGGGTAGGGAACTTAGGTATTTCAACAGGACATTTGATGATGTCTTCTGTCAGGTATAAACTTTCTCAATTTGTTCATTCAACTTCAATCTCGAAAAGAGCTAGTGTGGGTTTGAGCCCAACAAGAAAATATCCATAAAGTCATACAGTGGGCCAACTGATTATCAGGGCCAACTGATTATCAGAACAGCACTTTGTAGCATTCTAGCATCTTGTAAAGCAGTGTGCAACACTTCCCAAACATGTACTCTTAAGTTTAGCAAGTTTGAAAATCATATCCAAGGTTGGGTTTCTGCATTCCAAGATCAATTCGAGACCACTTTGAGCATTATCATTACTAATACTCGTTACATGTACACGTTTCCACAATACTGGTTTCGACAAAACTTCTAAAAGTTTAAGAATAAAGACGAGAATGGGGTCTAATTAATCCATCAAGCAAGAAAAATGTCAAAGTTCAAGACAGGTAGTGAATTGAGCTGTACAAACAATCCCCATGCATCCCTTGCCACATGAAACCCCCTGCAGAGAATACCCTTTTAGACTTACCAGGTACCACTGGTTAGGCCACAGAGGATCTGAGAATCGGGTCATGTCTCGCTTCACTCTTTTTCTCGATACTTGTTGCTCAAACCATTCCACCTGAAAAGGGATAATAAATAACTTTAAAATGTGATAATTCATTGAATAATATATACAGGTGAATATTGGATCACAGAAATCCATTAACCATATTAAGAGGTGATAACACATACATTGTAAAGCAACAGTAAAGGTTTATTTTATAACCTGAAATTTGAAGCCCATTCCATGCTTGAGAAGGGGTTTTAATATTTAACAAGACCAAATAGACAAAAGTTTCATTTTGACAGAGGGGCAACCATTCAAAATAAATTTTCATGTAAAATATGTAAATTTATCCAATAAAACACACTTATAGCTTATATCCCTCATATCGTAATCATTTTAGGGCACCCTCACTTCCATACATAAAATACACTGTAAATAAATAATCTATGAATTTGAATAATGATATTAAAGTAGAAGCATGATATTGTGTCCCCCCCTACTATTTTGGGTAGGGGGGACGCATCCCCCTGCCCCCCCCCCCCTGGGATTTCCACCCATGTCTATAGGCAAAATCTTTAACTCCTTGAACTAGAATTTTATTCATTAATTTCATAGTTGGCAGCAGCTACTTCATCGTTCAATGAGTCCAATTAATTTTGGTATTTACAAACCAAATAAAACACTGATTTCCTGACTCTCTATTGTTTAAACAGCCTAAGTGTTAACATTGGCTATATACATGTACGTCATAGGGTGGAATTAAACAAACATGCTGAGATTTCTTCATCAACAAATATGACATTTCCCCACTTACTGAAAATTATGAGATGTTCAGTATTAAATCATGCATGTAGGTATATACATTGCCTTTCATGTGTTCATAAAAAAGTGGGTTAATTTTTCAACGCATATGCATTCACAGCTACAAACTACATGTACATAAAACATAAATCCTTACAGTGTGAACATGATTCAAATGACTTTTGAGAGAAATACAATTTACAAGTGAAGTCACTATTACTTTGGGGTTATTTCTGATAATCTGAATGAGAAATATTATTTTCACTCAACCTCCCCCCTCTCCAAAAAAAAGCCGATTGCTCCAGTTCCATGTTCACATACCCAACATGGTGATAAACCACTTAGTTTAACAGAAAACATGAATTTGCAATACTTCCAAACTTTCCTAAATAAAAATATATATATTTAAAGACAAAACTTCTAACAGGAAAGTGTCATCAAAATATAAAGAAATATCTATAGGCACATCAAATAACACTAATCATGTCTACAGAATAATCAAAATATAGAATCTTTCCTTAAAATTGAAAAAAAGTGGGAATGTCTGTAACAAACCTCAATTCTTTCACATTTTGAAGGAAAAAAAATGAAAAAAAGAGAGCAATGAAAAGATTTATCAAGTAACAAACCTCTGGTTCATCAGCTATATCTATATGTTCTCCAGTGCTGGCCTCAGCTGACCGTTTGAAAACATTCTGATGACTGAACAAGTAATGGTCTTCTAATGCTCCAATCTGGACATTGGAAGAGAAGAGATGGACATTTAACCTGACTGCTAAGAAAATTTTGTAAAGCAACTTTTGACTCAGGGCATTCAATCCTCTTCAAGGAACCTGGCAGTATTACAGAAGTGTAACCTTACAAATAAGCCCGCTTTGCCACCTTTATCAGGTGGTTTTCTGTGCATACGCATTGCCAATTATTGTTGGGAAAAGGGGCATATTTTATGGGCTTGCTTTTGAGCGGGAAACAGAAAAATTATTGAAATATGGGGGTCTTTTATCATTTATTTTCCAGAAATACATCTATTTTCAATACTTGGGCTAGTACACAAATCTTTCCCCAACAAACCTGAAATTTAGGGAATTTTGCCAGCTTTTCCCCAAAATACCTGTAATAAGGGTAAGTATTATTTAACAGGCTTCCTTAAAGTATTTGGTGGGGAGAGGGTAATTTTGACAAGATCCCCTGGAAAAACCTGTAATAGGGAGTAAAAATCCTAGTTACATCCTAAAGGTTAAAGGGGGTTTCCCTTATACAAAATCTGGAATAATATCTGAGGTTGTATAGTAATGAACTTAAACACTGAGGTTGGAGGATTATGAGACAAATGCTCAAACAATGAGCAGAGAGAGGTATTACAGAGCAACCGCGTAGCCAGGATTTCATTTTGGAGGGGGCGGTAATCGCACGCGAAGCGTGCCAACACCTACAGAGCGCGCGAAGCGCGCTCCCTAGGGGGTGGGTGCAGGGAGGGGGAGTTTCCCCCTCTTTTGGGCTTTTGGTGTTTCATAAATTAAAATGAAAAGGAGCCGTCTCTCTAGTATCTATATCAGCTCCAATTCAGTTGACAATATTGTGATTTTGAACCTTTTTTTCATGAACCTTGTTTTCAAAAGTGATTGTGAGTGAACGCATAAAAAAGGAATACAATGGAGGAAATTAAAATAATAATAACCCCGCGCGAAGCGCGGAGGCTTAAGCGTTTTTTTCAATTTGTTTCTGCCATGAAAAGGGCCCCGATAAAAGGGTATTGTCAAAGACATATTGAATACTTCCCTTGGAAAGATCAGATTTGATTACAAACAATTTAGCGACAGTGCGCAACTCGCAAAACAGAGGAGAAGAAGTGCATATGCCGGGAGGAAGATATTCCTCCCCGCGCAGAGCAATGAAACTCTGAAGTATCAAATGGCGGACGTTTCATCAAATGCAGAAATCTCTAATACCCCATCAGGTCTAATTCAATTGATTTTCTAAGATTATTGAACTTCATTACAAGGAAAATAGTGCGCAAAAAGTTGAAACTTCTGTGATTCATTGAAATTATATAAAAAAGGATGCCTAATTTCTTTGACTTATCCTGAAGCGCTTCATTTTGAATTATAAAGAACCCTAAGTGTCATTCAAAATTTCAAACTGAGTGCGCAAAACAGGACAGGAGATGAATGTGCAGGGAAATGACATGAAGTTTAATAGAATTTGATAATAAATATTGTACTTTTCTATCTAATACGACACAAATTTTATACCTTCCTCTTTTTAAATTAGGAACCTGTTTGCCCCAAAATTATGGTTGTTTAGTGATGAGCTGAAAAGCAGGAGAAGTTTTACTTTATGGAGGTGACGGCAGAAATTGATATAAAGATTTTACCCGCCCAGGGCCGACCCGTCCAGAAGTTGCGCAATCAATTTTAAAAAAAAGATAACTTCATATACTTCGGCCTAATCTTACTCTAATTCCATGCCCTAAACTGAGTGCGCAAAACAGGACAGGAGATGAATGTGCAGGGAAATGACATGAAGTTTAATAGAATTTGATGATAAATATTGTACTTTTCTATCTAATACGACACAAATTTTATACCTTCCTCTTTTTGAATTAGGAACATGTTTGCCCCAAAATTACGGTTGTTTAGTGATGAGCTGAAAAAAAGGAGAAGTTTACTTTATGGAGGTGACGGCAGAAATTGATATAAAGATTTTACCCGCCCAGGGCCGACCCGTCCAGAAGTTGAGCAATCAATTAAAAAAAAAAGATAACTTCATATACTTCGGCCTAACCTTACTCTAATTCCATGCCCTTATGTATACATTTGAACTTTAACTGGCAAGAAACACAAATAGCTGAGGTGGAAAAACAGGGTTAGAGAAAGGGTGGGGGAAACAATGGAGAACTTCAATATTATCATTTAACTGCGCGCAGCGCGGAAGCAAAATTCATATATAAATTTAGAGCAAGAGTGAAGGAGTTTCTCTTTTGAGAAAAAAAAAGAATAAAAAGAAAAAAAAAACACAAAGCTACCTTTCTTCCCTTTCCTCCCTTCCCTATTCCTTTTCTCCTCTCTTTTTTTCCCTTCTTTTTTTTTCTTTTTGGGGACGTTTTGGGGGGGGCAACCGCCCCCCCCCCCCCCCTGGCTACGCGCCTGTTACAGAGCAGGGAGAAGCACCCCTTAACATACCAGTACCATGCCCTGTAATTATGCCAGTACACGTATTATATTTACACAGATCCAAGAAGTTCTACAATAGTACATATTAGGGCTTGGACTAATTAAAGGAAACCAAAACCCAAGATGAGAAGCAATCTTATTGGAAAGAGTAAAATAAGAGGAACAATCTAAAACAAGTTTCATCAAAATCGGTTGTAAAATAAGCAAGTTATGGATGTTTAAAAAGTCTTGTTGTTCTTTCTATGGGGATCCTCAAATTGACAAACATGCTTAAAAAATGGCTGATTTTGTGGACAACTCTCCATTTGTTTTGTACACAATTTTTCAGATTTTCACTATTATCTTTAAAATTGCATATTGCCTCATTCTAAGCATTATAGGCCTATGTCATGGGAAAATATAATTCACACCACATATGTCAAGGTCAGGAGAAGATGATGTGAAATATGGAAAATAAAGGGCAAAATCTGAAAATATGTGTACAAAACAAATGGAGGGTAGTCCACAAAATCAGCCATTTTGAAGCATGTTCGTCAATTTGAGGATCCCCATAGAAAGTACAACAAGACTTTTCAAACTTCCATAACTCGCTTATTCTGTAACCGATTTTGATTAAACATGTTTTAAATTGTTCCTCTCATTTTACTCTTTCCAATAAGATTGCTTCTCTTCTTGGGTTTTGGTTTCCTTTAAAGCCTTCGTACCTTTAATATGTAATCCTTAATTTCATGAGAATCCATGTATTTTACAGAAAAGCTGAGAAAGTTATGCCTATATACTGTACATCCATGACAAAGGATAGTAGGTAAATGTATCAATCAATGTACATGTGTTTCTATACCATTTCATGTATCCCGCTTGCCCAGTCTAAAATAGAAGTGGGGCCAGGAGCTAAATAACTTTGTCTCAGTTTAACTATAAAAAAAAAACTTTTTCTCAGTTTTTAAAAAAGTAAAAACTTTACATAGAAAACATCATCAGGCTGCATTTGTGAAAAATTCCACAACTTCCTTTTTTTTCTTTATAAATCTGATATGTACATGATATTTCCATTGTACTTGTTTTATCACTTTGTGCTAACAGATATCAGAAAAAAGAATAAAAACCAAGCATCAGTAAAATCAGGTTATTAGTAGACCATGGTTAGACAATTCATTCAATAAAAAGGTTAGGATTTTTGTTACATGCAGCCATGCAACTACATGTAGCATCAAAGAACATTAGAGGGGGAATAATGTGCATACGCAGCGTGAAGCAGGCCACAGTTGCCCCCCCCCCCCCTGCAGTAATTTTTTGGATAAAAATTTCACAAATTCACCATAAGTATGCATAAAATTATTCAATATCAAGCACCCCAATGAACGAACTTGGTTGCTTCACTCCCTCACTTCTCTTGAAAGAGTTTATGTGTGCATGCTGCTGCCCACCCCCCCCCCCCCCCCCCCCGTCACAAAAAAGTGCAGTTGTACATATAGAATCATACACTTCACACTTGAACTCTGATTATGAATTAAGGGCATTAATGGAAATACCGAAGACAATACATAATTTCATATGGATTTAACTTGCTTAACAGATTTCTAAAATGATTTTACAATACAAATTGCTTTTTAGAAAGTAGATCTTTCATAATCATGATTGAAATAAAAAAGTTTAAACATTGCTACAGACAACCAATAAACCAGAGCACAAATTAATCACAATTTTCAATTAATTTTACACAACTCATACGCTTGGTTAAATTTTATTATACCTGTCCATGATTTATATAGCCATATTTTTCTGCAAGACGATCTGCTTTGGTCTGTCCTCCCCGTACGATCAGGGCAAAGTGATGGGTGAAAACCTCCTCAGCTATCACGCACCAGACACACACTACCACTAATGTGAACGCTGCAAGAGTTGCACAAGTCCTCCAAGAAGCCATAATAAAGCTGTGTTTTTCTCTGTTTTTAACAACAGTCTTACTCACGAAACACCTCCAATTACTCGCAAATGTACATTGATTATCCTGCTACACGTATTTAAAGATCATCATTCTTAGATATTACATAAAACTGTTCAAGTTTTAAATGAAGATATTCCCTGTTGGCAAAGTTGACTACCGAATGAGCTTGCGCTTGGTACGGTTTGCGTTGGAGTTCCGAATCCGAGAATGAGGATCGCATTAAATTCCTAAACTTCTGAAGAGATTATTATCCTTTCGATCGCTTACTGCCAAGCCTTTGTTCGTCCAAAACTATTTTGAACGTTTCTCTACTCATAGGTATATGTCATAACAATCCTCTCGTAAAATTCAGACTCTTCTTCAACAACTGTTGGTATTGGAGCTAACATTAACAACACGATCCACGTCTTGCTCTACCAACACTGCTTTGGCGCTGCGTAACTACCTACATGTATGTATGGTTAACTCCTGATGATGGTATAATGGAACCTTTGACCTCATGGGGTGCGAACAATACCCTCTCCGATCTTATTCAATGATCTGCCAGTTATTGTCAACTCTACCAAGAATTCGAACCGGGTTTTCTAATTCTTCTAATCTCTCTCGGTCATTGTCAAAAACACATTATGCATGACGTCACCCGAGTTGATTTAGGTGACTGAGGATCGAAACTTAAAAAAAGAAAAGCGGATCTTGTATCTGTCTTTTTTCAACTCTAGTTACAGATAAAGGCCTTAAAGGGGGCCTTATAAATCAGGGTACTAATGGATAATTCGTTTTTCATTCCCGATCATCGCGGAGCAAAAACGGAAATCAACCTCATGGTTTGGTCTCTGAAAACACACAAACGAAATCACAACGAGAAAAACCTGTTGTGATTTCGTTTTTGGAGATCAAAAACAGAAGAATGAAATCAGAAATTTGGGCTCTTTCTGATACCTCATTCTATACTTGTGTAAAAAAAAAGGGACAAGATATTTCTACCGGGCTGCTGAGGATTGAAGATAACGAGCGGGAAAAAAAGATGGATGGTATATAGCATAATTTCGTATGAAAGTCTATTATAAACTTGCTAAATATCCAAAGCTACCGGGGGCTCTGTCCAAGAGTCAAAACCCCGTGCAGTGGAGGCTCTTAACCTGTAACCTTTAAAGGGGTCTATAACGGCCCCCTATATGGACCCTTCCTGCATTAACCTTTGCGTTGAAGCACTGGCGTACGGGGGGGGGGGGGGGGGGGATTGGTCCCACAGCCAAGGGGAAATAAAATAATATGAAGGAGGCAGCGAAATGAGATGAATGAAATAAAGAAAATATAAGACATGATATTTGCTATGATGTAAAAATCTATCACACAATTGAATTTTATTTCAAAAGGCCATTTTTCTTCTGGCTCGCTTCGCTCGCTGGCGACTTTTTACAAATTTTCCCACATTTGCTATGGTAGGTCCCCTCAAAATATTTGGATGATTACGGTACACAACTGCAGCACTGAATTTATGTGTTGTGTGAAAGTAATGTAAATATACACGCAATTTGATTAAAATTCAAGTGGCCATCTGTAAGGTTTAAAATGGCTTTAATATCAAGAGGTTCCGGGGCTCCACCCTGGACCCCACTCATAAAGCATTGTTGTATGGGTTTGGACCATGGCCCTCAGAAGTTCTACAACCAAACAAAAAAGAGGAAAGAAAGAAAAGCAAAGGAAAAGTGTTTAATATTTTTCTGAATATCACGTCAAAATCTATCTTCATGTTAAGATTCTCATGAAAAGGGATTTTTTCTATCTCGCTCGCTCCGGACTTATATTAAGCTACTTCGCACCTGTTTAACCCCCTAGTTAGCTTTCAAGACCCCTAATTTTTTAATATCGAATATCAAATATTGGTCCATGCAACTTCACACGTGTTTAAATACAGGGACCTATCCACGGAGGATTAGTCTATTGTTACTGGGGGTGCTGAGCATTGTTACAGCACCCCCAGTAACAATAGTTAATCCTCTGTGGCCAGGTCCATGTTTTAATATCGAACCTGAATATCAAACCAACTTAACAGTTTGAATATCGAATATCGAACTTCCAACCAACTTCCTGCCGGTGTATGGCTGTTGGCTGTGCGAGAGACAAAATCACAGAGCAGGAAGTGGAAAGCGAGTACCCGATTTCGTTTTCGCTGTCTGCGTTTTTCCAAACAGAATCAGGGGGTAGAAAGCGTGTTCTGATTTTGTTTTTGATATATAACAAACACAAGTATAGAATGAGGTATCAGAAAGAGCCCAAAAGTATTTCTGATTTCATTCTTCTGTTTTTGATCTCCAAAAACGAAATCACAACAGGTTTTTCTCGTTGTGATTTCGTTTGTGTGTTTTCAAAGACCGAACCATGAGGTTGACTTCCGTTTTTGCTCTGCGATGATCGGGAATGAAAAACGAATTATCCATTAGTACCCTGATTCTTATACTCACATATGACAAGAATTAAAGAGCGAGGATAGATCCGGCCGGATGCATGATTGAATTGATCCGAACTAAAGGGGGAGGGGTAAGGAAAAAGCTTAGCATTTGATTTAAAAATCTGAATTAGAAAATTTTCTGTCAGTTTTATGCGTGAACCAAAACGACACGACACGAGATGTTAGTGAGAGATAGGCCCAATTAGAATTTCATAGAAAGTACATGGCAATCATGTTGATACTATTTAAAAAATGGATTGCTCAAAACTTTCCGCGATCAGCTACGAAAGACCAATCGTAAACAGATCCCCTGCACTTCGCAATTTAGTTCCATATAAAGGTATAATATAAGAAAGTAAAGTAGGCCGACGTTTTTCACATGAGGAATTTCATGACGCCAACCCCCCCCCCCCCCCTCTATCTCTCTCTAAAATAATACTGTACGTTATGGACCTATTTCTACTAATATAGGCCTATTATGAGAGGTTTATTTGCCTATCTATTATGAAGCGCGTCCCGGAAGAAACGAGAACGAAAATGATCCGTCACGGTTTTACAACTTTAGTTATCACAATTATTCCATTAATGATAATTAATTAAGTCAGATTCTCTTTTGACAGTTTAATAAAATGAATGAAATAATAACTTCACGCATGTAACACTTTTTTGAAGAGAGGTTGTCCCGGGGGTTGCCCCCTCAAATCGTTATTTTGGGCGGTATCCGTCTATTTCAATGAGAAAATGGCAAGAGGTTGTCCCGGGGGTTGCCCCCTTAAATCGTTCTTTTGGGCGGTATCTCTATTTCAATGAGAAAATGGCATTTCCAGCATTAAGTTAAATTTCTGTCCCGATAAGGAGAATGACTTAGGAATAACAAGCACCAGTAGGCATATATTTTGTTTGAATTATTGTTTTTGCCATTTCCATGATCTTCCATGGATGAAACGAACGCGTTTTCACTTCGAGGACGGCCCTGTCATGACACCTAGTTTGAATCCTCCCCCCCCCCCCTTTTTGTTTTTCCTAAAAGAGTTATCGCTCCACTTTGACGATCAGCCATCAACAAAGTTTTACCAGAAAGCTTTGTTTGATGGTAGGGGTGGAAAAACCAAACTTTATGAAATAAAGAAAATTATGTTAATAAAGCATGGATGGAGACCTATAGGCCCAAACAGATTTATTTAATTTCTTGCTCATTTTCTCTGATTGAGGTGTAATTTTAAAGGCAGAATTCACAACCGACCCCAAGATCTGATAAGATCTAACACGGTCACTACGCCTTTTATTACTCCACGATTAAGACATCGGTTTCAATAGTGCTGAGAATCATGACAGTGGAAACGAGGTACTATTCCTTGTTGTTTACAGTAGGCGGCAGCAAAATTCAAAATTAGTTGTGGAGCGTTTTCAGTAAGAGGATGGCCCAGGCTGAAAATAATTATATCTAAATAGAGTTAAATTCACAGAGCAAAATGCTGAAAATTTCATCAAAATCGGATAACAAATAAGCGTTGTGGCCCAGTGGATTAGCCTCCGGACTTTGAAGCAGAGGGTCGTGGGTTCAAATCCCAGCCATGGTGTAGTTTCCTTCAGCAAGAAATTTATCCACATTGTGCTACACTCAACCCAGGTGAGGTGAATGGGTACCTGGCAGGAATTTATTCCTTAAAATGCCGAGCGCTGGAAGGCTGCTTGAGCTACAGCCGGGGTTATAATATCCAAGTCCTTCAGAAGCGCATAGAGACGTTATTCATAATGTGTTATGCGCTATACAAGAACTTACTATTATTATTAATAAGTAACGAAGTTAATGAATTCCAAAGTTTATCAATATTTTGTAAAAAGTTATATGCACATCGTCATGAATATTCATTAGGTGGGCTGATGATGTCACATCCCCACTTTCCCTTTTCTTGTGTTATTACATTTCATTCTTTTCATATACATGTGTAAATGATGTGTCTCCATTTTGATGAAAAAGGTTGCGGCAATAGATAACTAACAGGCACGTAGCCAGGGGGGGCGGTGGGGGCGGTCGCCCCCCCAAAAAAACGTCCCCAAAAACAAGGGAAAAAAGAGATGAGAAAAGGAAAAAGGAAGGGACGAAAGGGGAGAAACGTAGCTTTGTGTTTTTTTCTTTTCTTTTTATTCTTTTTTTTTTTCTCAAAATAGAAACTCCTTCACTCTTGCTCTAAATTTATATATGAATTTTGCTTCCGCGCTGCGCGCGGTTAAATGAAAATATTGAATTTCTCCATTGTTTCCCCCACCCTTTCTCTAACCCTGTTTTTCCACCTCAGCTATATGTGTTTCTTGCCAGTTCAAAAGTTCAAATATTAGTATAAGAAGTTATCTTTTTTTTTATTGATCGCGCAACTTCTGGTCGGGTCGGCGGCGGGAGGGTAAAATCTTTATATCAATTTCTGCCGTCACCTCCATAAAGTCAACTTTTCCCGCTTTTCAGCTCATTACTAAACAACCATGATCTTGGGGCAAACAGGTTCCAGATTTAAAAAGAGGAAGGTATAAAATTCGTGTCGTATTAAAAAAAAAGTACAATATTGTTTTATCAAATTCTATTAAACTTCATGTTATTTCCCTGCACATTCATCACCTGTCCTGTTTTGCGCCCTCAGTTTGAAATTTTGAATGTCACTTAAGTTCTTTATAATTCAAAATGAAGCGCTTAAGGATAAGTCAAAGAAATTAGGCATCCTTTTTTATATAATTTCAATAAATCACAGAAGTTTCAATTTTTTGCGCACTATTTTCCTATAATGAAGTTCAATAATCTTAGAAAATCAATTGAATGAGAGCCGATGGGGGTATTAGAGATATCTGCATTTGATGAAACGTCCGCCCTTTGAAATTTCAGAGTTTCATTGCTCTGCGCGGGGAGGAATATCTTCCTCCCGGCATCTACACTTCTTCTCCTCTGTTTTGCGAGTTAAAGATATGCACTGTCGCTAAATTGTTTGTAATCAAATCTGATCTTTCCAAGGGAAGTATTCAATAAATCTTTCAGAATACCCTTTTCTCGAGACCCTTTTCATGGCAAAAAAAATTGATAAAACGCTTTAGCTTCTGCGCTTCGCGCGGGGTTATTATCATTTTAATTTCCTCCATTGTATTCCTTTTTTGTGCGTTCACAATCACATTTGAAAACAAGGTTCAAAATCACAATATAGTCAACTGAATTGGAGCTGATATAGGTACTAGAGACAAGAGAGACGGCTCCTTTTCATTTCAATTTATGAAACACCAAAAGCTTCCCTCCTGCACCCACCCCCTAGGGAGCTCACTTCGCGCGCTCTGTAAGTGTTGGCACGCTTCGCGTGCATTTACCACCCCCTCCAAAATGTAATCCTGGCTACGCGGTTGATAACTAATGCACTTATTCAGTTGTCAATCCAATTACATCATCAGCCAACCTAATGAATATTCATAAAGACATGCCTAGAACTGTTTCACGGGGATAATGCAAATCTTTACAATTCAATAACTTCGTTTATATTTGTTATCCGATTTTTGATCAAACTTTCAGCATTTTGCTCTGTGAATTTTACTCTATTTATTGAGATATAAATATCTCCAGCCTGGACCATCCCTTTAACGGATTTGTCGGATGTTTTAAACAGACAAAAGTCTGATTAATCCGACAGTTACCATAGCAACAGTCAGACACATGTGCTTAGCTTATCAGCCAACAAAATCAAGGAAAGTTTTCAGATCTTGTCAAGATGACAAATGTTGACGAAACGCTCTCCAGAAGTGCCATGCTTATGGAAAATAAATTTATTTCTCTTAAAAAAATATTTTCATGCATTTGCATTGGATTCCAATTCGTTTTCAAAAGCTGTATTCCCTTGACACTCACAAAAAATATTTTCTAGGTAACCAGTTTTCTGGCGATTGGCTCCAGTCATCTCAATCTCTTCCTTCTCCCCCCCCCCCCTCTCACGCTCTTCCTTTCTTTGTCTGTCTCTCTCTCTTATCTCGCCCCCTCTCTTTTTTCCCTCTCTATCTTTCTTTACATACTTAACTAAATAATCATATATGATACAAATCTTACAACCACTACAAATCAGAGAAGTTATTGTGTAATAACGTATCTATAATCCTATAATCCCGTGGTTGTTTTAAATATAAGGGAACTTCCTACTAGGACAGACAGAGAATGTACAAAATGAGAAAGAGACAAGAGAATCATTTGAATTTGTGAACAAACATCACAAATGATGTTTAATTTTTGAATTGATACAAAGTTAAATGTGAGGTACTTTCTTAAAATGTATTTCTTCCATACATGATCTTATATCTTCAATAAATAAAAGTAATTTCACCCCCCCCCCCAAAAAAAAAAGAGAGTAAATTCAATGAAATTGATAAATAGCAAGCACAATTTTCTTCGCCCAAGCTTTTAAAAATGATCCTAATCAAATCAAAGAAATAAGTTTTCTTCTCATAAAATCTTGAGAAAATTTCTGGAGGAAAAGAACATTAATTTGATACAACCTACAAATCTCTTAAGAAAAAAGATACCCAAGCATACATGTTCTGAGATGCAAAAACTGAATGTTGTTTTCATATTCATGGCTTAAATGCTCTTTAAAAAAACCTTGATGGTCATCATAAAAATGATTTGAGAACTTTACTTTGAAGTATATGGTAGTTCACTTTAAAAATGACTATTTGTTTTAATAATGTCATTATTTTCAGGGGCCGCGGAATGGTTTTCAAAGTGGGGGGGGGGGGCTGACCATGCAAAAAATCACAATCATATAGTCATTTTTACTTTTTTGTACACGGTTTTGGAAAAAAGTGGGGGCTGAAGCCCCCCCCCCCCACACTTCCGTGGCCATTGTTTTTTTGTTTTTTTCTAAGATACAAATTACGATTACACGACTTCATCTCCTTTCCAAAAGATGATCAATGGGAATAAAATATCATCACTGGAAGTGATATTGGAATACAAATCACAAAATTTATACCTACATTGCACAGTATTTGGGTAAATGGCACAATTTCTCTAATTGTTTCACAAAAAAATAAGTAAAAATAACAGAGCATTGAATAAAATACAACAGAAACAATAACAATACGAAATGTTAATGACAACATAACTATCAAACATGAGAGGCACCAACATGCAATCAAAGTATCTACTTTTTAATGTGCAACCACACACATTTTGAGAATAAACTCAAGCCAAAGTCCATATTGGCAATGAATGATACACACAAATACCTCACAGATTTAATTTCCCCAAGCATGTGAAAGAGTTGAATGGGCATGTCTAAGTGTCTGAAGAGGGAGAGAGAAAAAAGTTCATCTATGAATGATACTTCACAAACTTCCAAGAAAACTATTCATATAACAGTCTACTACTGTTAAGATTATTAGACTTGAAAAACAATAGAAATATTGTTCAAAGGGCATTTAAAAGGTAAAGGAAAATGGGGAGTAATGGGAGGAGGACAAAAAGAAAAAAAAAAGGAGAGGAAGAGTGTAATGAGGAGGAAAAAAAGAGAAGGATGACGAAGAGTGTGATTTTCATTTAAGAGTTTAAGTTTTTTTAAATATGCAATATAAGCTTTTTATTACTCAGTTTTGTGTAAGAGAACAACAAGCTACAAGTCTCTGGTCATATTTTCATATCAAGTAGGATTTCACTTCATAAAACCAAGATACAAAAAAAATCAGGGTTCAGTTTATTTATGAGAATTAACACAACAAACTCTTCACTGTACAGATTTAAGAAGTGGCATTATTTGGGAAATAAAATGGCAAGAAATACACAAAATATATACTCAAAATGAAATCAATGATTTCAGGGCAGCAGACAATGTTTGAAATGTAGGACTTCAAAGTGCTCACCAAAAAATACACAAGTAATACTTAATTTCTATATCAGATATAATGTTAAGAAAGCATTGTGTGACATGCCAATAGCTTACAACAAATATCAAAATTGGACAAAGTATTCTTCAGCAGCAAGTACACTTATATTTGTCAAATAAAAATAAAAACATTTGAGCTGCCATTCTATGCAATCATTTTAATGAACATAAAATTAAATCAATTAAAATATGTTATATCTTGATCTTTAACTCAGTTTTTATCAGTAAATAATGTGGAATTTCACATGTTCTAGGCCATGTGATTTGTGATTATCTACTTAATAAATTAATATGGAAAGCCAGCAATGCAATAATTCTTTATCAAGGGGATGCCCTCACTGTCCCTATGTAGACAGAGGACTATACTGGTTGGTCAAAACAATTATACATGCATGAGTGTTTGACAGATTTGAGGGACACTTTTGAAGGGACTACTGCATCAAACATGATGGTGCTACAGGCTTCCCGTAGTTGGTATTGATGAGATCAATCACATCTCTTTGTAAGGCGGGGCCCTAATATCGAGAAACAAAACCAAACTAATCAGGCTAACAAATTATGTTCAGGGATAACAGTACAGTATGCCACTGATCTTGACATCAAATATAAAGCATGGTAGAAAAAAAAGAAGACTCCATGTTTGTGCGAATAGAATAATGATGATGATTCATATCTTATTGTATTGTTGAAAGAAAAAAATACTTTGGACAAATTAGGCCTTACAGGGATTTCGTAAATTGTGAATTATTGATTTTGTATTTTATTTCAAACAGACACTTATCAATCAGTTTTGACAGTCTCTCTTTGTTACTTAAACTGATTTTTAGCCACTTTGGAATAGATCTCAACTTTTACCTGGAATTCAATTGAACTTGTCCTGGGAGCACCATGAGTTTATTTCATAATTCATGTTGAATTTAATGTCACTTATAGTGAGAATGAGAGATGATTGACATTCTTTGATAAAATGGTCCATATCAAAGTATAAATCAATGTAGATAAAATGCACACAAAATAAAGGTTAATGTTTAGAGTAATACCAATCTCGTTTCTTTGGCCTAACACTCCTTTCTCTTGGAGACAGACTATTTCTCCGTGTCGTCTCCTTACCCTGTCCCCTAGGGGAACTCCTGGGTGAAATACTAGCTGAAGCCTTAGGGATGTCCACATAGAGGACCTCCTTGAGGTCAGGCTTCTTTGGCCTACTTTGTTTCTTCTCAGTTTGTGTGTTGCATAGCACTTTCTCAAGCTCATTGACCTTTTCATTGTACACAGCTGTGTTGTCTGTTCTTATTTGTTCCACAAACTCACTCTTGTCATTGAATTCCTGGTTGCCTTTGGATTCATCAAGGACATTGAGCTGTTTGTCCAGCACCACATCTGTGTTCTTTGGGGTAGGTGAAGTTTCGCTCAGCCTCAACATGCCAAGCTCTAGACAGTCATCCAGTGTCTTTCCTTTACTCTTCTGCTGTTCCAGCAAGATATCTTTAGTGTCAATTAAATCTAACTCTTTGTTCTCACCAGTTTCCTTCTTCCTGACACTTCCATCTTCGGATTCTCTGTTGCAGAGCTGTTCATTCAGCTTCTCCTTCTGCAACTTATCACCAAAGGCTTTCTCTACAGCCTCATAATCCATAAATACAAGACTTTCTTTCCTTTCTGTCTTGGACACAGCCCCTTCCTCTGTTTTCTCTTCTTCTTTCTTATTGTTGTCTCCTGTGTCATAGTCTTCAGATTTCTCCATCAGAAGATCTTCCTTTGATCCTCTCTTTTCTTCATCATCTTGATTGTTGCCCTTCTCTCTGATCTGGTCATCTGCTTCTGACTTTTCACTACCTTCATTATCCGACTCAACAGAACCTTTTTCAAAGGTGTCTCCTTCCTGGTCGTCTCTATCCTCCAGATTATTTGGATCCTTGGACATCATTTCCTTGAAATCCTCCCACTTAGCCTCTTTCTCCTCATCATCAGACTTCTCGCTCTCTTCTGTCTCATTCTTCTCACTACCGTCACTCCTATTGTTGCCCACGCTTACCATCCTATTCAAGAATGCATTGTCTATACATGCTTCCTTCACTTCTTCATCACTGCTTGAACCCAAACCTCCATTGGAGTCAGACTGCAGTAGGTCTGAACTGCCACTGGAATTGTCTTCCCTCTCATCACAAACATTCTCAGTTTGAACACTAAATGGCACATCAGTATACGTCCTCTCCTGGCATTCCTCAAGAATTATTTTCTTAATAACAATAGGTGGCAGGTCATCTATTTCATTTTCAATGTGGAAAGGATGTGTAGCTATTGGTTCATCCCTGATGCATGAATACATTTTGAAGTATGGACTTCTCAGAGCCTCCTCAGCTGTGATTCTCGCTGACGGGTCAAAGGTTAACATGGCAAGCAGCAAATCAAGAGCTGTATTGAGAGAAAGAGAGGATTAATAGTGAAATTACATGTATTAACAAGGTGCAACGCTGAAAAAAAAAACCCTTCTTTTAGTATGTCAAATTCTGCATATATGTCACTTGGCAATTAACTCAATAGTCACTTACCAGACACAGGAAAGCTAAAATGCTTGCTTCATTTGCCATGTTGGAAGTACATGTACGAGACATATGGTAATAATGGAGTAACTTTGAATGCTTTCTCTTTTTTTATCCCTGTCATCATTATCGTCATTATCATCATTATAAAGATTAAGCTTAGTACTAAAATAGTAATTATTTAAAGGGAGATCAGTATCATAACTATCATCATCGGCATAACTATTATCCTCCTTATCAACATCACCATCACTACCATCATCAACATCTTCATCATTATCACCATCATCATCATCATCATCATCACCATCTTTAACATTATCATGATCTTTATCATATCTAGATTACAAATACAATTATTCCTTATTTCTAAACATAAATTTGCAATTAACTTCTGAAGTTTATACACCTACATGCAAGTCCATATGTATCTACTTTGCAACATGAGGTCCTATTAAAGATAGATATATCAACAAACATTTTGACACTCTTCACATACCATGGCAGTCTAAGTTAGAGAGCATCTCTTTGAGTGGATGTCTCGGATAGCCATTGTAGTTTTTCAGCAGTTTGCTTGGAAGGGTGCAAAGTATTTCATTGAGGTCCCTGTCATTGAGCTGTATAGAATCCAGGATCAGCATCATCAGCTCCAGATCGTGGTCCCCAGGAAATAAAGGTTTGCCTGTGACCATCTCTGCCAGGATGCATCCAGCAGACCAGAGGTCAATGGCCTTGGTGTAATCAGTGGGTTGGAGAACCAGCTCTGGTGAACGGTACCACTGGGTGGACACATTCTGTGTGAGGTAGCCCTGTAGAAACAATTGTTTTATGGTCCTGTTCAGTATGTGTACAAAATGAACTGAAACCCACTAAAATTGTCTGCATTTTATAAAGATACCTGGGAGAGATCATCTGAGGTTCCACTGTGAAACCCAGAGAATTTCCGAGTATTTCTTGAACAAGTGCAATAACCTTTATATTTGACTTACGTTGAAGTACATCTATCTTTTCAGCATACATGTACAATACCATGGTGATAGGCACACAGTTTACAGGTTAAGATATTTCTCTTGTATTTCACTAATGAATGCCCCACTGTTGTTTACTATTCATTTTGATGAGGCTAAGACACTTTAAGCCCATATTCTGAAGTCGGGTTTAATCTGAACTCTGGTTTAAAGTTGTGGTTTAACTATAGATAGCCAATAGTTGCATAAATCCTTTACAGTAGCGGTTCAAATGTATCAGCTCATTGACTCTCAAATCATTCTTAAATGTATGGGAGAAGATAAGTAAGATTGTTGTCTTCACCTTTAAAGAATCAGGGAGGAGCACAGTAAACATGAGAAACATGAAATAAAAACAAAATTTTGACATTTTTGGCTCCCCATAATTTTAGTACAGAGTTAGACCATGGTCTAAGTTAAACCAGACTTCAAAGTACGGACCTTAAAATCTTAGTTTAATTCTTCTTGCTAATCACTAGATGAAATCATCTTTGAGTACCATGTTTTATCATATCTGAGGTTTTACTGAAACAGAATTAAGCATTCACAATATATTTTACAGTTACTCCTTCACCTGACATAAAAATCTTATTGAGACTGTATTATATTGTGGAGTACACTGAGCAACTTTTCTAATAAATGTAAATTGAGGTCTTTACAATAATTTCTACCCTTATATATGTATTAGTATATTTTGGAATACATACAAGGAAAGGTTTTTTTTTTTCAAGCTGCTTGTACAGTTCCATACAGATGTGATTATGAAACAAAACACCTGATTTCTGTTTGGCAGTAACAATTCATGACAAAAATCTGGGTAATACCATCTCTGAAAAATTTGTGCAATACATATTTTGTTTCATTTATCTGCTACTTCATGACCTTCTTATGGATACATGTAAATTATTTAATATGACTTGAAAATTATTTCATAAAAATATTTTTTCACTTACTTTATGTGAATAATCTGGGTCGACAATTCTCGCCATTCCAAAGTCCCCGATCTTGAGAACCAAGTCTTCCTGATTGATCAAGACATTCTCAGGCTTGAGATCCCTATGCAAGACATTAGCACTGTGTAGATACTTCAACCCTCTTATCAGCTGATATGCAAACAGTCGAACATGTTCATTGCTGATTCGTTGATGTTCCATCACCACCCTTAGGTCTGCATCAACCAACTCCTGTACAATACAGAGCATTCTAAGCTCAGATGGGATGCTGATATCCTCATCTTCAGGGTTGTCAGAATTCCCATCAAATATTACATCGTATATCTTCACGATGTTCTCGTGCTGAAGCTTCCGGAGGATGCGGATTTCTCTCAGGGCCGAGCGGCAGCCTTTCTTGTCAGCAAGCGAAATGCGCTTGATCGCCACACTCTTGTCACACTCGCTGTCCACAGCGGAGAAGACTGTACCACCGCTGCCATATCCCAGAGGTCGAAGGTCGCAGAATCTAGATCCAATGCCATGGGGAAGGTATGGCCCTTCAGATGGAGAAGCTAACCTAGCCATACTCTTACCACAATCTACCTGTTGAGAAGAAATCAATAATAATACTAAAAATAATACTTATACTAATGATAATGATAATGATGATAATAATAATAATGAATATAATAATAACAATAAGAATAATAATAATAAAATAATGTACAGCAAACTTTCCATTTTAAATCTTAATAAGATAATCAACTCAAGATGCTTTGGAGCAAATAATACAAGAAAAAAATATATTCATTCAAACTTTAACAATGATGAATGGCTGTCTGTCAAAAAGCACCATTATACAGGTATGCCTTGAAGAGAATGAAGCTGTATTCGAACACATCATCTTTCGGACCAAGTTCAATGTCATATTGTCATTAGTTTCTAACTATTTTTAAGCAAATGGGGATGTTTTTTAATTCAGCAGATAGTGAGTTTTCTTATTTTTTGTGGGGGAGGGGGAGATTGGGTGGCAGTTTCTGAACTCTGGGCCAAAATTTCCTGTCTCTGTCATGTAGAAGACGCACGGGCCACGGCCAGTTTTGTAGACTCTCTCCCATTCAAGAGATTTATCACCAGTATCAGAGACTTTTGTACATAATTTGGGTATTCAATTTCAGAAACAGTATTTTTTTGTTCAAAGAGGGAGAGCCAGGCTAAGCAAATTCATCATGAACAGGGTGAAACATTACTCCTCTTCAGATCAAAGTCTAAAGTTAGATCTTTAAAAAAATGCAGTCTACTTTTGAGTTTTGTTTTACGAACATTTTAAAAGTTATCATCCATAATATATCCACACATAGATGGGCTTTGACCTCAGTGAGTTGAGTGATACAAAATTTGGCATTTTGCCTTGGCTAGGCCTATGAATAATGAATCATGAATTATTATGGCTCTACTCGGGAGTTTTCTTTCTGTAATTTTATAGCTACCATGTTGTTGTTTTTTTCACCCTTTTTCAAAGGCTAAGTCTCAAATTCTCCCACATTGGAGTCTTTAAATCCAGTATCGACTGTGTGCCTCTACTGCCAATAGTACAGACCTAGGCCTAGCACAGCTAGCCAATGCCCTATACATTTTACCCAGGGGTGGTCCCAGGGGGGTACTCAATATAAATGTATGATGCCTATGTGCCGCGGTTGAGACCCCATTTTCAGCCTAAATTTCCGTTCCAGAGCATCACCAATTCAAGGCAGCCATAGAGTTTCCAATTTTTTCCCGTTCCGGAGACCCTCAAATTTTCGCCAAGTTACAAGACGCACATCGAGGATGTGCGTCTTGTAACTTGGCGAAAGACAAAAGAGAACAAGGAGTGACATAAACATCGCTGCAAGTCTTCCCCGTCTTTTCAAGATATTTTTTGTTTTTTTAATGAATTCTTTGTTTAAAAATAGAATCAATATTGTATAAATGTCGGAAATTAATTTGTATCCCATTTACATGATTTAGGGCTAGATCTTTTAGAAGGAAAGTAGAAATCTCGGGGGCAAAAATTTCAGGTTTTTTTGCGGTACATACGCGCACATCAATGGGACGCAATACCTGGCTCCGGCTGTGGAGAGTAAGCACACGTTAGTGAAAGATTTGTACTCTCTAGGAGCCTGTTCAGACCGGCAGAGATAGCCCGCGCTAGATCGCGCTATCTCTGCGGTGTGGAAGGTACAACGTCGTTTCGGTCCGCCCAACAGCGAGCCACGGCGAGCCAAAACGGCGTGCCACTGGAGCACCTCTTGGGGGTGGTCCACGAGAGATAGCGCGGTCTAGCGCGCGCTAGATCGCGCTATCTCTGCCGGTGTGAACCCGAGCTACGATAGCACGCCGGAAGTCATCGTTCTACAACGCCATGAAATAAACGTAGGCCGGCTAGCATAATAGGCACAGCGATATCGAGCTCTCAACTAACTAGTACGGGTTCGTAATAGCGCGCGAAATCTTTGACCGCTCTGACCTCATGACGTCACGGCAACAGGACCTCTCAAAAAAGGGGGTGCTACGATAGACCGCGCTATCTCACTGCGGTGTGAATCCGGCGAATGCCAATGGGCGGACCGTGGATCGCGCTACGATAGCGCGATCCACGGTCCGCCCACGGTCCCCCCTTGCGGTGTGAACAGCCTCTAGGAGCCTCTTCTTCTTCTTCTGTAGCCTCCTGGCTACACACAGTCCCAGAACCCATCTACAGTGCGTATAAAAAAAAACGGGACAGTTTTGAAAAGTCTATAAAAAAATTGTTTCAAATTATGATATCTTTATTTGATGTTAATAGATGCTCTGAAATCTTATCTTTGAAATGCAATAAAAAAAATGTAAATTTTGTTCATGCTTGAGCAAACACAGGACGTTTTTGTCGGGGGTTCAAAAAGAGGCTTGCGCCAGAATGGCAGAATATGAGTAATATGATGATCAGACTTCTTGCTAATCAGCAGACTTCCTCTTAACCTTTTAGTTATCTATGCCATAATTTTACAATTATGCTGTCAAATTACAAATTTATTTATTTACTTGAATTATTTTGTTTTTTCATTTGAATTTCTTTTACCTTTGAATTTTCCTTCATAAGTAAGAAAAAGAAGACTTTTTTGTCAACCCAAGCAAGAAGATTTGCATTAAACTTGTAATTATTCAAATCCTTTTATAATTTGAAACAAATTATGTTATGGCACCTTTAAAAGACATGAATCCATTTTTCAAGGGGTTATTGATTCCTTGACCAAGTTTAATTAAACGCTTGACAGGACAAACAGGAAGGGATTCATTTCTTTCAATTACAATGGTGTATTGAGTCAATTTTGAAGGAGCTGGATATGGCAGATCGGGTAAAATGTATTAAAAATTTGTGAGCGAGCTAAGCAAGCACGCAAATATTCCCACTTTCTTATTACAATATCAAATTTTGTGAAAGATTTTGACATAATCAGAAAATAATATCATATTTTACTTTCTTTCTTTCTTTTTATTTTCTTTCCACTTTTTTCTTGGTCATGATTTTTTTTTAATTGAGGGGGGGGGGGGGAACATCCCCGAGCCCCCGCCCATCTGTATGGCACTGTTCAAAAGGCACCATAACCTTTGTAGCACACAATGGAAGGATTTGAAAAAAAATACAAGCTCTCCAATACTTTGGTTGAAAAAAAATTGTTTTTGCTTGAAGAAGGAATATTCAAAGCTAAAAAAGAGCATATTAAAAAGAAACAGAACAATTCAAGGAAATAAATAGATTTGAAAATGAATTTTGACCGCATAATTTGAAAATTATGGCAAAGATAATGAAAAGGTTAAGAAGAAGTTTGCTGATTAGCAAGAAGTCCGATCATCATATTTATCATTTTATGCCATTTTGGCGCAAGCCTCTTTTTTAACCCCAGACAAAAATATTCTGTGTTCACTCAAGCATGAACGAAACTAAAAAAAATGTTTATGGCATTTGAAAGATAAGACCTCAGAGCACATATTGACACCAAAACATAGACATCATAATTTGAAACAAAAATTTTATAGACTTTTCAAATCTGTCCCGTTTTTTTTATACGCACTGTATAGTCTAGATCTAGTAACATTCTAGACCAAAAGCTTCGCTGCTTCGGTCTCTGTTATGTTGGTTGTTCCGCTGAACTCCGTTGGCTCCACTCACCAATTACAGAGACCGAAGTTCTAACTCTATCTGTACAGGGACTCAATGGCCATATGTTTATGTATTAAGTTCGATCAAACAGGGAAGAGGGAGTTGCGCGACAGCCGAAGTAAGTCACTGTTTTTTCCCCTTTTAAGTTTATTTTTTCCTGTTTTGGTGCATTTCAGGCCAAAACGGAATAATCTTTGTTTTGGTCCAGTTCTTTTTATAGAATCTAGATACTTTTAGGAAATAAAGACAAAAATCGATGAGCCCCATCGGGGGGATTTCGATTGTTAACCCCCGCTGCGCCCCTAATGGTGGCTGCACGATAGCTACCTCGAGCGAAGTTCATGCAGGCTCCACTCCACTTCACTACCCTACGCTCCACCTACCCGAACTTCGGGATGGTGAACCAGTTCGGATATACCGAGTGACAAAGGGGGGATGGAATGATGGTTTATTGTAAAAATTACAAAAAAATATAAAACGAGAAAGGTAAATAGCTTAATATCTTAATCTACACCCCTATTTCACTCCGTGTCCATCCTCCGGTTATCCTCAAAATTGGTGATTTTGGGCCAGTATCAAATTTCTCACACGTATTATTCACGGCCGATTTCAAAACATTGTATGCAACAAACGTAGAGGGCAGCAACACACATCAGTGTTGCTGTTAGGAAGGTCCACTTGATACGCGCATACAGTCAATGTTTTGAAATCGGCCGTGAATAATACGTGTGAGGAATTTGATACTGGCCCAAAATCACCAATTTTGAGGATAACTGGAGGATGGACACGGAGTGAAATGCAGGTGTAGAGTAAGATATTAAGCTATTTATCTTTCTCGCTATATTTTTTTTCTGTAATTTTTACAACCATCATTCCATCCCACCTTTGTCACTCGGTATATCCGAACTGGTTCACCGTCCCGAAGTTTGGGTAGTGTGGAGCGTAGTGTAGCGGTAGTGAAGTGGAGCCTGCAGGCTGCACGAACTTTGCCCAAGTACACGATAGCGAGCCGTCTGTGTACGAGGAGAAATTTAAAAAATTTAGAAATGTTAAAAAACTCCTCCAGCTCAGCTGTCTAGTATAGTAATACTAGTAGTAGTAACATTCTAACCTCGCAGTCGCACATAGCCTTGAGGACTCCGTGATCATATTTGTTTCAAGGCTTCGTAATCAAATGACAATATCAAAATCCTAATCACGGAGTCCTCAAGGCTAAGATTAGACCAAAAGCTTCGGTCTCTGTTTACCTCGAGCGAAGTTCGTGCAGGCTCCACTCCACTTCACTACCGCTACACTACGCTCCACCTACCCTAACTTCGAGACCATGAATTCGATCGGATATTCTGAGTGACAAAAGGTGAGATTTTATGGTGGGAAAATATAAAATTCATGCAACATCACGATCTTTAAAAACAAGTACAACTAATATTCTTACTTTACACAAAGCTTCACTTCTTTTCCATGCTTCTATCAGTCTCAAAATTGGTGATTTATAGCCAACATGAAGTTCCTCACACGTATAAATATTAATGCGCTGCCGAATTAAAAACATCGCATGCGGGAGGCACCGGGTCCGGTCCGAGCTCGGACCCTCGCGCATGTGATGTTTTGAAATCGGCAGCGAATTGTTTATACGTGTGAGGAACTTCATGTTGGCTCTAAATCACCAATTTTGAGACTGATAGAAGCATGAAAAAGAAGCGAAACTTTGTGTAAAGTAAGAATATTAGTTGTACTTGTTTTTAAAGATCGTGATGTTGCATGAATTTTATATTTTCCAACCATAAAATCCCACCTTTTGTCACTCGCCATATCCGATCGAATTCATGGTCTCGAAGTTCGGGTAGGTGGAGCGTAGTGTAGCGGTAGTGAAGTGGAGTAGAGCCTGCACGAACTTCGCTCGAGGTAGTCTCTGTTATGTTGGTTGTTCAGCTGAACTCCGTTGGCTTCACTCACCAAATACAGAGACCGAAGTTCTAGCGCGATCTGTACAGGGGACTCAATGCCAATGGCCATATGTTTATGTGTATTAAGTTCGGATAAAACAGGGCAGTGAAGTTGTGCGACAGCCGAGGTAAGTCACTGTTTTTGTTCCTTTTAACTTGATTTTCCCCGTTTTTTTGGATGCCAAGAGGGAATATTAATTTGCATTTCGGTCGCGTTAATTTTCAAAAGTTTGATTCATTGACAAAAGACAAAAATTGAAGAGCCCCGACGGGGGGATTTTGCATTGTAAGTCCCCTAATGGTGGCTGCACGATAGCGAGCCGTCTGTGTATGAGGAGAAATTAAAAAAAAAAAATGTTAAAAAACTCCTTGAAACAGACGGCTGCCAGCTGTCTAGGCTAAGATTAGAAGTCGCACAAGTCAAAAATCAGAAATCTGGAAATGATACAACACAGGTACGCACGCTATGTTTGTCACGACTACCGAACTACAAAAAAGTACAAGCAGCATTTCTGCTATGCTTCGACAACTACAGTGGCAAACCCTTCAAGAGCATAGGGCCCAAGCCAAGACTCTACTAATGTATCGCATCATTAATAATCTTGTCAAGCAACAACTGAAACACTCATCCTTCAAATCCCGAGGTCATTCTCAAAAACTCATGATTCCATTTGCAAATACGGAATGTTACAAAAATTCCTTCTTTCCTGCCACTGCCAGGTTATGGAATTCCCTACCTCAGGACGCCGTAGACAGCACCTCAGCAAACATATTCAAGACTCAAGAGTGAGGTGCAACATGTCAGACTATGTTAGTCTGCATTTGTTTGTAAATATGTAAATAATATGTTGGCTTTATTTTTTTTCATTTTTATTTTTTACCACAACTTCAACGGTGGATACTCAGCACTCAGCATTCAAGTCCACAATACAGTACGACAATACACCACAGGTGGTATGTACTTATATAGGAAGAAGAAGAAGTGGTGTGTGAGTGTCACATCATCATCACAGAACCGTACCGGTACCGTACCGTACGGTACGTACGGTATTGTACAACGCCTACTTAGCTTGTTGTACGCGAGCAAATGGGAGGCTGAATGTCAAACATTCGTACCGTTGCACAAAAGACGTACCATCCAAAATGTACCGTCCAAAATGTACCGTTGCACGGCTTTAGGAGGTGACGTCACAAAGCTAGATAAATGCGCGAATACTCGTGCTACGTAATGACAAAAATTAGGTATGCAAGTAAGCATGCGCATTGCTACTAGCAACTACCTTTTTACGATCTAGATCACATTCACAGTAGCTCGTTAACGTTGCGGACAAGAGGGCTAGGCCTAGGTCTAGATCTAGATCTTAATCTAACTTTTGGATTATTTATTTGCATTTTACAATCGGATTACCATGGCAGCACCTACATTTGCACTGTTAACCGATATAGAATTGGAGGAGCTTGTCTCTGATGCGGATGCAAAAAACACAAAACGCGGTATCAAGTTTGCAAAATGTCGCCTGGAAGAATTTGCCAAATGTGCTTCTACCTCGCTCGAGGACGTGGAAAAACTATCCAAGGATGAGTTAGACAAGTTTCTTTGTCGCTTCTATGCCGGTCTGAGGAAGGAAGATGGCACATTTTATGCCAAAAAGACAATGCATGCCATTAGATTTGGCGTTTGCCGTCATTTCAAATCCGTGAGAGGTGTGGATATTTCAGACGCAGCGAATTTCCCAGAAAGTCAGAAAATCTACAAGGCCATGATGATAAAGCTGAAAAAGGAGGGCAAAGGATATGTTCAACACAAAACTGCCATATCTGATAGTGACATGGCAAAAATAGCTCAATCAGATGCAGTGGACACAAACACACCACTTGGACTACAAAACAAAGTGTTTCTTGATGTCATGACATATTTCGGACAAAGAGGTCGTGAAAATCTTCATCTCATGCAATTTGATGATTATGTCTTGCAAAAAGACGAAGATGGAGTTCGATATTTTGAGCATCGCGACACGCTAACAAAGTCAAGACGAGAAAATGAAGATGAAAAGTTTGGTGGACGAATGTATGAGGTGCAAGGATCTGAAAGATGTCCAGTATTCTCGTTGATGAAATATCTAACTTTGCTAAATCCCGAATTGACAAACTTCTGGCAAAGGCCAAAGTCCAAGACCCCAGAAAATGGACCCTGGTATGACAAAGCACCTCTCGGACAAAACAGCTTAGGAAACAAAATGAAAAACATCGCAAAGAGTGCTGGGTGCACAGCTCACTACACCAACCATAGCCTGCGGGCGACTACAGTGACCATTCTCGATCAAGCAGGCATTGCTTCCCGAGATATCATGGAAGTAACTGGACACAGATCAGAGTCCTCTCTAAAAAACTATGTAAAAACAAGCAAGAAGAAGAAGAGAGAAATGAGTGCCCAAATCGCATCATCAATGCAAGAAGAGAAATTAGGAGTCCTAGGACTAGGACCACGCCTAACTCCAAGCAACATATCTAACGTAGGCCTAGGCCTAGACCTATCTCACGTTAGATCCAGATCTAGACCTGTACCACACACTTCAACTTGTCCCACTGACACTGGTCTGGGATCTGGTCTTGTCTCCAGTCAGACACAAAGTAGACATGGAACTCCTATCGATAGACCCAAATCTAGACCTGCTACTACTAGTACTAGTGCAACCCTCGATGCTGAGAATCTTGAGATTGCTGGAATTGACGAACCCATCCTGTCTCTCTCCCAAGAACAATTGATATTTCAGGATAATTTGAATATCCACCAAAATACATCGTCATCGAATACCGTGCAACATTTTCATTTTCACGGGCCTGTTACTTTCTACAACAAATAGACTAGCCTCGACCCTTTGTTAGACATTTCTAGATCTAGGCCTAGCCCTATCGCTCAACTCAAAATTAGATACGAGGCTTGCTGTAGTCTAACGTTATGCCATGGACGTGAACTCAGAAAAGTAAAATTTTCAGTTTGAAAATTTTTGTAAAAATGTTGAAAAAAGGTTGGAGTTGGATTTTTTTACTGTTTGGAACTATATTACACTGTTTGCATCCGTGTTTAATTGGAACTAGTTTACTGTTTGGATTTAATGTTGGACCTAAAATCAGTGTTTGGAACTAAAGAGGTGGATTTCATGTTGGACCTAAAAATCACTGTTTGGAACTAAGCTGTGTGAATTTCATGTTGGACCCAGAATCCGTGTTTGGACTTTGGAAGCTGTGTGGATTTCATGTTTGACCCAAAATCCATGTTTGATTGCAGTTCAAGTCAGCTGTTTCTGTTGTGTTGTGAACACCTGCACAGTTCCATCAACGGTAAGTTAATTGATTATCATATCACTCAGCATTAACTTTAACGATAGATCTCTTTTGTGACGTCACAATTGCCGGTAAACGCGTACTGATTAAATGCGCGATGTTGGCTGCTTCAAGTGCGCAACGCTAGCCAGCGGCTCAAAATTTGTGTTAATTGTCTGCAGTAGAATTTCCATCATTTTAATTTGATATAAGAAAAAAAAACTATTATATTATCACATTTTCGCTAAATTCCGAGGCGTTGTACAACACAAATAGCGAATATTCTTATTCGTGCAATGGTGCGAGATTTCGCATTCGGTGAAAGAAAGAAACGCTCTATTCAACTCGGCTCACGCCTCGTTGAATAGAGCATCTTTCTTTCACCTCATGCGAAATCTCGCACCATCGCACTCATGCCTATTCGCTATTTGTATACCGTATGCTTGACACTCACACTCACCGAAAAAGATATGTAAATTGTCATCATTAGTCAAATTATATGCATGAATTTCAAGAGAACATCTAAAATATTTTATATAGCACTGACATACTTACAATAACACAGAAACAACCTTCAATAATTGATGATTTTCATATGAAATTGACATCTGCCACGTTTGTATGAGCCTTTTTAGATGACAAATTACCCGACCGACGTGACGAAACTCTTTTACGCTTTACGCCATCATCCCGATTTCGATAAAACAAACACAATCCTATACTGTATGTACGGTGTCTGTAAATAAAAAACTGGAGGAAAAGGGAACAGAGCTCAGAGACGGTGATCAAAACTCATAGAGATGTATATCATTAGTATATATCTCTATGTCAAAACTGAACTTTGAGCCATGGCCGCATGAATATACTGCCGAAGATTGTTGAACAGGAATAGAGTTTTATTTTCATTAATTCATGACATTATCGGGAATAACGACAAGTGAACCCAATAATAAATTAGGTTGAATACTAGACAGGAATAACCGTCGTTTCTGGGGATTTATTTAACAATTTCTGACATTTTACTATCATCCCCAGCCATGCCCCATCGGTATATATCCCCATTCGAGTGGAGCCTCGTATATGTACAGCTCCAGAGACGTATAGTATTCTCCGAATATATGTAAAAATCTATATAAAAAAATAGATTTTTGTTATAAAAATGTCAAATTTAATTGCCCAATATGCCATGTCTATATAGGCCCCTCAAAATTTTTGTCTCATTACACCGTTGAATACAATGTAAATCCATCTGATCTGCATGGTGGATTTTTTTTTTAACAAATACATTAATATAAAGAAATACTACTGGTTTAAGTTGTAGGCCTACACAGTGCGTATACATATGCAGTTTTTAAAAGTCTATCAAAATTTTGTTTCAAATCATGATGTCTGTAAAACGATACTCTGAAGTCAGTTCAAATGCCATTAAAAAAAAGTTTTGTTCATGCTTGAGCGATCGCGGAATGTTTATGTCGGGAGCTCAAAAAGAGGCTTGCGCCAAAATGGTGGAAAATAAGAAATAAGATGATCAGATTTCTAGTGCTAATTAGCAGACCTCCTGTTGGCCTTTTCATTATCTTGGCCATAATTTTCACATTATGCTTTAAGTTCATTTACATTTTTATTTACTTGAATTTATTTTTTTTTCATTTCATATGTTATCTTTTAATTAGCATGGAATATTTCTTCATAGTACCAATAAGGTTTTTTACCTGACTGCTAAGAAAGCACGAATGCCTGTGAGCAAGCAACCAGGGGACCAACGGCTTAAGGTCCTCTCCGAGGCCGGACCTGGTAATGAGGATAAATGCCTTACCAAAGGGTACTACTTGGGAATCGAACCCGGGTCACCGGAATCCGAAACCCCCGCTCTACTGATTGAGCTATCGCGCCTCCTTATAAGTAATTTAAAAAAAAATTGTCAACCCAAGCAAGAAGATTTACATTATCAATGAGGAGAGCTTGTAGTTTGTTCAAATCCTTCATTATGTGCAAAGGTTATGTTGCCTTTAAAAGACATACATCGATTGTCTATAGCAGCCATTCTCAATTAATTTTGTTGAAGCGTCAAATTTTTTTTTGAGAATCTGGACTGCTCCACTATCCAACACGCGACGAGCGAAATATTGTGGTATTGGGGGGGGGGGGGATGCAGGATCACCTGAAGAGCTTAAAGGTCAAGTGTTCCAGAAAAATGTTGATTTGAATAAATAGAGAAAAATCAAACTAGCAAAACGCTGAAAATTTCATAAAAATCGGATGTAAAATAAGAAAGTTATAACAATATTTAAAGTTTTGCTTATTTTTCACAAAACAGTGATATGCACAACCCAAATGAGACATTCGATGATGTCCCTCACTCACTATTTCTTTTGTTTTTTATTGTTTGAATTATACAATATTTTCATTTTTTATAGATTTGACAATAAGGACCGACTTGACTGAATCATATAGTATGAAACAATGCTCATTCCACATGTTCAGGGAGGAATTAATCGTTGTCTCGCTTGACAATGAGGCGAAAATTAGAATATTCTCTATTTCATATAATAAAATACAAAAGAAATAGTGAGTGGATGTCGTCATCAGTCTCCTCATTTGCATACCCACCAGGATGTGCATATAACTACTGTTTTCTGAAATTAAGCAAAACTTTAAAATGTCATAACTTTCTTGTTTTACATCCGATTTTGATGAAATTTTTCAGTGTTATGCTTGTTGGATTTTTCCCTTTTTATTCACATCAAATTTTTGTTGGGGTGGACGTGTCCTTTAAGTAGAAAGCCTTTTAAATGGCCGAGAGGGGTTCTCAATCAACAGAAGATATAAAAATACCAACATACTACACAATTTATTTTAAAAAAATGATAAGTGAACTTGCTCAAATTAGTGTTAATTATTATGTTTCTGTATCAAATTTTCTTCTTGATGAGGGTCGTGTTTGAAAAGCAAACCGGGTATGTTGATTAGTGGTAGAGCGTCAGCCTCATGAACGGGAGGCCGTGGGTTCGATCCCCAACAGAGTCATACAAAAAAATATATATAAGAATGGAACCTTCTGCCTTCTTGCTTGGCGCTCAGCATTTAGATTGGAGAAGGGTAGTAATAATATACATGGAAATGCAGGGCCCGCTGCAAGTCCCTAACCGAAATGGCTACCCTGAGTAAATAAAATGTAATTATGATTATTGTTATTATTAAAATCACTGTTCACAAATCTATGTTTACATATTATGTAGCAAAAAGAAGCTGCTGAAAACTGCTTATCTAATAAAAGAGAGCCAATGGAGTAAATTAGAAAGTCAAAAAGGGGCCTAAGCTTTCGATCCTAGCAGAATCTTCGTCGGAGGCAAAATGACTATGTACATATTATGTACATATGTACATATTATGTACATAGTCTTTGACTCTTTGTACCAATCGTAAATGAATACATTAAATAGATCCTCCATAATAGGGGTTATCGAATGCTATAGATTACACAAATCAGAGGAAATCAAATAGCATTTAGATTTCAAAAAGAGCTGAGTTTTTATTTTCCCTTTGTAATTAAATGATCAAACCTCAATTCCAGATTAATAGTAGATCAACCTTTTATTTTCTAATGCTTTTTCTTTTTCTATACCGGCTCCCACGCGCCACTCCGAAAGGCTCGGTGCGCCACAAACATGACAAATGGCGCGCGCGCCACCATTTGAGAATCCCTGGTCTATAGGAGACATCCTAAAACAATATATACATAACGGGAAAGGATTCATGTCTTTCAGGCAGTGCCATAATGAGCCAAACATTTTGAAGGGGCTATAGATATGGCGTATCGGTAGAACTTATTAAAAAGTTATTAAAAAGTTTTTTTTTTTTTTTTTTTTTGGGGGGGGGGGAGGGCAAGCCCCCCATCTGTACGCCACTGACCAAAGGCACCATAACCTTACAGGTATATAGCACACAAATGAGAGAATTTGAATATATTACAAGCTCTCACATTAATAAAGCAAATCCCTTACTTGGGTTGACATTTTTTTTTGTTTTTACCGTAAAATGCTATAATAAAAACATAAACAAAGCAATTCAAGGAAATAAATAGATTTGGAAAGGAATTATGAAAGCATAATTTGAAAATTATGGCAAAGATAATGAAAAGGTTAAGAGGAAGTCTGCTGATTAGCAAAAAGTCTGATGATCATATTTCTCATTTTCTGCCATTTTGCCGCAAACCTCTTTTTGAATCCCCGACAAAATCGTTCAGTGTTCGCTCAAGCATGAACAAAACTTTTTTATGGCATTTGAAAGGTAAGACTTCAGAGCATCTATAAACATCAACATATATAGATATAATAATTTGAAACAAAATTTTGATAGACTTTTCAAAGCTGTCCCGTTATTTTATTTCATTTTTTTATACGCACTGTACAGTGCGTATAAAAAAGAACGGGACAGTTTTGAAAAGTCTATCAAAATTTTGTTTCAAATTATGATGTCTCTATTTTGTTGTTCATAGATGATCTGAAGTCTTAACCTTCAAATGCCATTTAAAAAAAATATAAGTTTCGTTCATGCTTGAGCGAACACGGGACACTTTTGTGAGGGGTTAAAAAAAAGGCTTGCGCCAAACAGTAGAAAATGAGAAAATACTAATCATCAGACTTACTAATAATCCGCAAACTTCCTTTTGATCTTTACATTATCTCTGCCATAATTTTCGAATTATGCTGTCAAAATCCATTTACTTAACTTGTTTTGTTGGTGTTTCTTAGATATGGTATCTCTAGCATTGAATGTTTTTTTCATAAGTAAAACAAAAAAGTGTCAACCCAAGTAAGGGGATTCGTATTATTAATGGGATAGCTTGTTATTTGGTCAAATCCTTTTATTGTGGGCTGCAAAGGTTTTGGTGCCTTTGAAAGACATGAATCCTTCTGTTTGAATTAATATTGTCCTGTTAAGCACACAATTTGACTTGTTCAAAGAATCAATGTCCCCTTGACAATATAGGATTTATGTCTTTCAAATGCACCATAACCTTAGTTGCACATAATAAAATGATATGAATTACAAGCTCTTCCATTAATAATGGATATCTCCTTGCTTAGGTTGACGTTTTTTTTTCTTATTTATAAAAGAATATTCAATGCTAAAAGATAACATATTTAAATTAAACAAGGTGGTTTGCAAACCATAAGTCTCGTCCGATTTCGCGATAATCAAAATATGCATTATAATCTTTTGACCCCTAGACGACCTTTGACCCCATCATCCTCATGGATACACATGAAGTCTTACCCAAGGATCATAATGTGCCAAGTATGAGCATCATTGATGCAGAAATATAAAGAAATCAGAGCAAGTTGAACAAAAACTTAAAAAAAGGATGGACATGACCACATATCATTTGACATTTTGACCTCTAGACGACCTTCGACCTCATCATCCTCATAGGAAGATACGTAGAATTATCCAATGATAATATTTACCAAATATGAACATAATTGATGTAGAAAAATTAATGAGAGCAAATTGAATAAAAACTAGCAAGAAGTCTGATAATCAATATTTTCTAATTTTCTGGCATTTGGCGCAAGCCTTTTTTTGAACCCCTCACAAAAACGTCCTGTGTTCGCTCAAGCATGAACGAAACTATTTTTTTAAAGCATAGAAAGATAAGACATCAGACCATCTATTAAAATCAAATATAGACATCATAATTTGAAATAAAATTTTGATAGACTTTTCTACATGTCCCGTTTTTTTTTTTATACGCACTGTATAGGCCTACATATCTAATCAAAGTGTGAGAAACGTTTAGCCTGCTTATATACTTATTATCGAAGCTGTACAAGCTATGTATAACTAAGAGATCTTTATTCTTATTATCTTTATTTTGACCTTTTCTTTGGGGGGGGGGCATGGCGGGGGCTCTGTGTATTTACATCCTCACCTATTACAAGTGTACTAGCCTCGTTTGTTTTCTATCTCCAGTCTAATTTTCCTTTGACTTCTTTCTCAAAACAATGTGTTCAGAAGGATTGAGATATCTAGCTTTCAATTATGTGCTTTGGCATGATGTGGTGCTGGAATTTCAGCATTTTACAGGGGAAGGGGAGGGATCAAGCAAAAAATTAGATCATAACTCTCAAAATAGTCTCTGTACCTCCCCACCACAACCCACCCCCCAGAAAAAATAAAATAAACATACTAACAATTACATATAAAGAATAGAGGAGAAAACCAGTCATCGAAGCAAAATCTTTCACTTTCTCTGTCTCAAAAAGGGAGGGTTTTCACTTTTAAAAAAGGGGCCAAGAAGATATTCATTGTGAACAAATTTGGATAATAATTGTGGAGCGTTGTGGCCCAGTGGATTAGTCTTCGGACTTTGAAACAGAGGGTCGTGGGTTCGAATCCCAGCCATGGCATAATTTCCTTCGGCAAGAAATTTATCCACATTGTGCTGCACTCGACCCAGGTGAGGTGAATGGGTACCCGGTAGGATTTATTCCTTGAATGCTTTAGCGCCTATATGGTCGCTCAGCTACAGCCGGGGTAATAATAATATACCAAGTATATTTCAGCGCCTTGAGCACATAATCAATGTGGATTTGGCGCTTTATAAATACTCTATATTATTATTATTATAAAAAGGGTAAATTGCCAATTTTTCTACTGCCAACTCGTCCACACACCACATGGTCTACTTTCATTTGGTCTAATGCCATTCTGTCCATCAACATTTTGTCTAACAACCATTTGGTCCATTAACCATTCAGTCCAATCGTCACTTCGTCTAATCACCATTTTGTCAATGACCATTTGGTCTCATAACCAGTTGGTCAAATATCCATTTCATTATCATTCATTTTACACAGTTAACACTTTAGTCCAATTAGACCAAATGGTATATGGACCAAATGGCTATTGGACCAACTGGTTATTAGACAGAATGGCATTAGACCAAATGAAAGTAGATCATGTGGTGAGTGGACAAACTGATGGTAGACTGAATGATAGTAGACGACTTGGCAATTTGACAAATTGGCATTTGACAAATTGGAAATAAACCAGAGTATGTGTCTCTGATGACCCCTTTATTATTTCTGTTCTCAGTCCTCTTAATTTTCATAGGCATAGATTCTAATAAAAGGGTACCGTAATCTAACCATAATGTTAAGTTGTTTTTAAAGTGAAAGTTTGAACTGGCAAACAATAAGAAAGTTAGGAATTTGTAAACTATATGTGAGAAATTTATTATCTCCCCGTCCCCAATTATATTGTCCCTACAGTTTGTCAGTCTACACAATAGGTAACTTAAATTTTAACATCGGAAGTAACAAATTAGTTTGCCTACCTTTGCTCCATTACCTAATTTGCATTTTCAGAAATGATTCATATCGTATTATCAAATAACAAATCAACACATAGTGAGATTCATCCCAGGAACTTTGTTTCAAATTTAGAACTGTACTGATACAAACGTCTATACAAACAATTTGCTTATCATAGTAGAAATAAAAAAGGATTCTCCTTTAGAATTGTTATAGACTGAAGACTGACCCATGTAATATCTGGCTGATGGAACAGGTGCTATCTAAATATGATCCAAATTGAGATTTTTTTAAAGTGGCATTACGTAATAATACAACCATCTATGAGCCTGTTAAAGATTATTTCTTTGTACACAGTAAATGTTTTATCTAAAAGACACAAACACACAGGAGCTTATTACTTCTGTTATACTTTATTTGTTATATTACACCTTATTCATAGTAACTATTTACAATTACTTTTGAAATAATATTGAATGTGTTCTGTTGGCAATTGTTTTTGTAAGAATAGATCAAAGATAGATGGTATTATGTAAAACATCATAATAGATGATACTTGTAATAATAAAAACAAAACAATAATGATGATCATAACAATGATAAATATAATGATAATTGACAATGTAATAGCTAGATCTGTTTTAGTGGTGGCGGCTATTTCACAGCATTACAAAGTTTTTTTCAGGCCGAGATAGTGAAAAATGAAGGAACATCAATGTAATAACAATCTGACATTAGCAAATCTTTGAAAATAAACTAATATTTATCAAATTTAACAATGGAATATCAAAGGCTTTCTGGGGATATTTCATTATATTGTAAATACAATTTATGACTTTTAACACAGTAAATAAGATCGCAACGATTGATCTTACTTATTAGATCAATCAATGCGATCTTAAGTCATAAATTGTATTTACAATATTATAAGAATGTTTAATATAAATTATGCAAATAAAACAAGATTAAAAACACAAGAGCAATTCCTCTTTGCAAGGAGTTAGTTTTGAATCTCTTTTCATTTGAAATTAGTGGTGGACGGAAGCAGTGTTTTTCATGAGCGGGGGTCAAAATCTTGTGCTGATTGGATGTGACCCGATGTCCACTGTATCTAGTAACACTGTTAACAAATAATCATCATCTTCTTCATCATCATCACCATAATTCTTATCAGTATTGAATTAAAATTATTAAGACAATAAACAATCAGAAATAACATTCATATTTCAAAGCACCTGGTGCTGGGGGATAATCGCTCTGAGCACCATCTCAAAGGCAGATCCAGACAGGCCCTTTAATAATCACCTTTTACACATACATATCAATATAGCTAAATCTAAGAAAATTGTCATTTGCCCCCCCCCCCCTCTAATTTCACAATACCTCAGTTAGCAAAGAATCTAGTCCCTCAATGCACATAATCGTATGCTTTATAAACACAATTGATTAAAAATTGTTTAAAGCAAAATTACCAAGTTACTTCTTGTTTTAAATGCTCATTTGCAAAGTTTAATAGTAAAAAAAAAAAGAAGAAAAATCAACATTCATTATCTAGGCCTTATCATTGTCAAATCTTCAGTAATACCTATAGACAGAGTATTATTGACTGTGCATGTTCAGAAATAATTTAAACTGAGAAGAGAAATAACAGATTTAGAATAAGAGCAGATGTGAGTTGTATTTTTTTCATGAAAAAAATAGATTATTAACCATATGTAATTTGTGATCATCTTATTCTTTGGGAAGTAAATTTTGCCTCATTTAAAAGAAGAAATATATTCACATCTCTCTCTCTCTATATATATATATACATATATAAATAATGAAAATTCACCCACTATGACTGACATCAAGTACTATCTCATACTGATTATGACCAATGTGGAATAGTAAGTGCAAATCAAAATTCTTATTTCTTTGCCATGATTATAACTTATTTGGTCCATGCCCTATTCCACCCCGAAAGAGAAAATTGAAATCCCATGTAAGCCATAATATTGGTAGCCATATGATGCACTACAGTAACAAAACATCCTATGCCAAAATCAGGCATAAGTCTTGAAGTTAAATGAACATTTGCAATCAATATGATTAATGTTTCTTGCAACAAAAAGCAAACTTCCAAACAAACTTCCAATTATCAAAACTGATTTTTCAATTGCAATTTCCAATCAATTTCCAATTAGTTTTGTTGTAATAATTCAAAGGATTTATAAATTTCGGGGGCAATTTTTAAAAAAACATATTTTGGTCAATTTTGGCAAATTTGGCCAAGTCGCGGGTGGGGCGAAAAATTCAATCTCAATGGATCTTCTTTATCTTCTGAATATTGATGCGTTTGGATGCTAGAAGACCCCACGGAGCAAAGACGGCTGGTTTGGGTGGGGGGTTTCGGGGGCAATTTTGGAAAAAACATGAAAAACATGGAAAATGATATATATTTGTCAAACTCATAGAACAAGGCTATCAAGCTTGCATGAGGATTTATGTTTATTGACAATATACTTATAAAAACAATATAACTAACCTTGCATATTAATATTCACAACAGATATGAAACTAGAGGGAAGTACTTGTGACCTAACAATAAGATTTTAAAAATCTAATTTTGATAATAAAACTAGTTGTTTCTTTAAAATGCAGAGTAAAAATTATGCATCCTCTATTGCCAGATCTGAGATTTTTAAAATATTCAATTTCATTTGGTGTGTCAACACCACAGAATGAACAAAAATCTTTACTTGCTTAGTGATAATGTATTTCTAATCACATATCTGTCTATAAAGGCTTGTTTCAGTCAGTCATCCTCATTCTCTGTTTATCCACTTTTTCCGAGATATCCAACGCATTCATTTGTATTATGTACATGTGAAAAGGAGCTTTATAGCTTGGTGGAATGTTAAGGAAATGGGTGCAGGGGTAGATCCAGGGTTTCAGAATTGTTTTAAATGGTCTAAAAATATCCATTCAAAATTAATGACATTTTTATTTGGAAAAAAAAATTGAGAAGGAAATTAGAGAATACAAGAAAAAAAAGGGGGGGGGGGTCTTCAATTCATAAAGGGAGAGGGAGTGACATTCATCCCCACTCCCAGAAGTGGTGCACAAGAAGTGGACACAACATACCCCAGTGTAGTCTTTGTGTAAAAATTAGGGTTTAAATAGACTACATGTGGGTAGTAGTGTATTAAGGCCAAAATGATAGCAAAACAAAATGGGCAATGTCTAACTGAAAATTACAAAAATACAATGGAAGAGTGACTGAATTTTTATCAGATGGATAAATTCAGGTATTAAATGAATTTACAATATGACTGAAAGGAATGTGTCAAAGTGGACTTAGAATTTACCTGATGACTCCATCTGATAAAAATAAAGTTTTACATCAATGCAAAACAGAATAAACATATAATACAATAAAAGTTATCATTAGTACTATCCCTTTTCAGTATTGCACAAGAGCAAGTCAAACTGGTATTCATGCATCCCTTTAAATTACAGGTAAACAGGCGTCAAATGTACAACTTTCAATGATGAAAACCAACATATGAACCCAACCTAGTCTTGGTTTACACATATATACAGTATCCTATCGGACTATCACAGTACAGAGGGTCTTGCAGTAGCAGCAAATTAAATTCTAAAATTAGCTTGCAGAATTATTACTTTAACATCTACATGTACATGTAGGTCAGCTTACAAAGCTGTGAAGATGTCAGTCAAACAACCTACTCAGCCAAGGGAAATCGTTTGAGAGCAAAAATATTGATTGATGCATGGTTTGAATCAGTGCCCTAACTATGGGTGGGACCAAAAAATTTCAAGCTTATCTATATTTTGGTAAATACCCTAGAAGTGAATGTCACTATTCAAATTCAGTGCTAAATTAGATGAATGTGTATGTGAATGTTTTCTCCACAAAGATATCATGTTACGAAGTCAACTGCTAGTTTTAGGTCAACAATTTTTTATTAAAAAAGCTTTAGATTTCAATCTTTCAGAGAGCAATCATTCCTTTGAGGATGCATTGAATTAACATACAACTATTTTCATCACAATCTATTGCTGACTAGCTTTCCAGATAATGTGAATATTTTTAAATTCACCTCCTACCTTTTCACGTTCTGGTCAACAATTACAAAATTGCCTTTCTCACATAAAGGCCTGAATTTACAAAGGAAGTTTAAAAATGCCTATGGTTGCCACGTAGTTCATAAATAGATTCCAGAGAATGTGAAGGTCTACGGCTAGGCTCAAAGCATGTATAAAGTCCAAGTTTTACTGGAGCAATGTCTTGTGAATCCTTTTTCAGTAAGGTGACTCTAAGCCTGTCAATGAGACTTCCTCTAAGAAGCTGTTTGAGAAATAATCAAAAAACATACAAAGATGAAATAAAGAAATATTCTAGGAAACTCACTTCTTCACTTTCAATTACTCTTTCATTCAATTTAATTTTCATTTACACATTTTTGAAAGGTAATATAAAATAATTTAAACATGACTTGTAAATAATGTATGTAATAAAATGTGTAAATATTGTCAAAATAATAAGTGGAAAATCAATTAATTAAATTGCATTGAATCAATTTAAGCTCTGTTTCAGCATGGTCTATTAAAGATGTTAAAGACAAGAAAATTGACAAGCTGTGACTAACCTTTTAAAGTTGTGTACTGTGGTACCTCCTAGAATAACTCTTATTCCTGGTGTAGCACGGTTTAAGTTGTAGATAGCAAAGCATTCTTCATATGTGATACCACCAATCATGAATACAACAACATCTTGAGGTCTGGACAAAATAAAACAATACAAGTTTCAATTTGACATCTTAATTTTTATCATTATGATCACTGATTACAATCATATTTATGGTAGAAAACCAAGGGCTGGATCATGCAAAACATTTAATTTTTATGAATCATTTAATCTGCATGTTGCATAGAGATATATGTTTATAAGCAATTGGACTAAGGAATACATAATTGTATCAAACCTAAGTACAACTGTTTCAAGATAAAGGCAAGTAACTGACATTTCAGAAAAAGGCCCGGACTGCCCTTCGACCATACGCATTATAATTATTTTAGAAATAGAGTATGAACTTCCAACACTGCTGAGATATTTTATGACTATTTTATAATATAAATACATTTACCTATCTCTGAGTTGACTGCTGCCTAGATAAGGATAGGCTCCTTCCTTCAGCTTTCCCTTGAAGAGTTGGTCAAGTGTTTCATAAATAAGTGGTCGGTGCTGTGTGTAGATATTCTCAACATCCTGCCAAATACAAGAAAGAATATATTGAAGGGATATTAATCTTAAAACCAAGAATCACAGTATTTCAAACAGAGGGTTGTTGGTTTGAATCCCAGCCGTAGCGTGTTTTCCTTTACCAAAGAATTCACCCACGTTGTGCTGAACTAAACCAAGGTGATTAAATTCTTGATTGTACTGGGCACTGCTGATCAACTGGTAGCTCAAACTCAAGCCAGGGTAAAATAGTTGCGCTTTGTATCCTCTGCAACAACTGCTATATAATTCCAGCAATCATCATTTATATTATTGTGAATGATAAAAAGTATTTTCCAAAAAATTTCTCTAAAAGACTGTAAACTATAATATTTTTTAGGAAGTACTTTTAATAAAACCTGCATTTTTTTTCTACAAAAACCCAGTTTAAAATACTGAAAAAAGGGTAACAGCTGGCATCTCTGATATATATAAAAAGGACATTATTGTTTTCATTTTTTTTTTCAAATTTGACTAAAAAAATAGTATATTGACCAGATTCATTTGCCACTTGTCATGAAATTACAAGAAAAAAAAAATTCTACAGATTTTTTTTGGCCAAGCCAGAATACTCCTTTATAAGTATTAGCTTAGAATTCAGTGCAGAGGAGTGAAAATGTCTTAATTTTATCAATTAATCTTACAAATATATGAGCAAGTGCAGTATGCAATTATAGACCAATGCAATTTTCGGGGCCAAGCTATAATTTTCATTTCTAAATATCAGCTTAAAATTCAGTGGAGAGAAGATTCATGTTTTCCTATTCTCAATTAAAACTTGAGTAGTATACAAATAATGCATGCAGCCGAGTGCGTTAGTGGAAATGCAGAGCACGCGAGGTTTCTTTAGATAGGTGCCGCACTGTGCACGAGCCGCTTGCGGCGAGTGCCCAGTGTGCACCATTTGAAGAAACCGAGCTTTCTCTGCATTTACTTTTACACACGACAGAGCAAGTGCATTATTTGTTTTATAAAATAGCAACACAGAAACGAATTCTTAAAAAGTTACAGTACACTTTTGTTGGACTTCTCCCGGGACTTCTTCCGCACTGTTCTGCTTGAGCGTGCAATGTCAATTTTCGTTGCACACCTTTTGCACTACCGTGCAATGCACCAAAAAAGTTGGATGTCATGTGATGCGTATTGGCCAATCGCGATGCTTGAAATAATACACCTATTTTATAAAATGAAGTATTCAATACAATTGTAGACCAACTCTCATAATACTCCATAAGACTATATGCATGCATAAATTTATGGTTCTTCCATTGATCTGTTTATAAAACAAATAAAAAATCTAGTGTGGCTAACCTTTAATCCTTTGAAGAATCTCCTAGTCCTTGCCATAGGATTATCTTGACCAAAGAGATCAGTTCCTCTTGATTTCTCTCCTCCATACTGGATGATAGACTTTACAAGCTTGAAATATAAAAAAAGGAAAAAAAAATTCCCTATTTGTTTATACAGTCAATGGCCTCCACATGCTAGAATATGATGTGTGTAGTATATATGTGTTCCATGTGTATTGTTGCATCATCATACCCTGACACCTGAAGAGTATTTCATCAACATTTGTAATATGTGAATTTGTCAGATCTGTCAACTTTAATTGATTTTGATTGGCTGAGAGGCAAAGAGAACAGACTTTGTTGGACAAAATATCCAACAAATCCTTTCGTAAAATGCTCCCCGGATTTGGTTGCATTACCAATTAATATAGAAATACACTGGTCTCCCGACCAACAAATCTGTTGTCATATTATTAATTGCATTTATACATCTCATATGAAATTATCATAGGGAGGGCTTCATAATGACCTTGTTCTAGACAGAACACTCTCACTTTAAAATGCCATAGCAGGGACATATTTTCACAACCAAACTTTTACAAGAATTTCACCAAGAGGTATTTCACATGAACTTTATTTTACTTAAAATCATGCATCAAGTATCAATAAGCATTTGGTATTCAACAAGCAATCTCATGTGTGGTCTTCCCAAAATACGTAACCCCTAAGGAAAATCGGATGTACGAGGTGATGTGTCATGCCCCACACAAAATTTGGGGTGTTTCGTTAACATTTGTTGTCTGACAAATATATCTGACAACTATGTAATTGACAAATATCTTGTCATTGGTTGTGATTGGTTGTGAGCAACTGTTACTTCAACTGTTACTATGGTAAATGTAAGATAAATGACAACTTTTCAGTGCAGACAAGCTTTATGAAATGATGCCGCATCTTCCTTGTATATGCTCCACAATAAACTACGATTCCTTATTTTCATACTTGTCTGTTTTGTTTACATAGAAATACCACTCTATACGAAACAAAATCAATAAAAGAAATTTGTAAATTACCATTCTATGTTTATCACTGACTCCTCTCCTCCTCAACATCTCCATCAGACCAACAAAGTTATTGTTTGTGTGACGCTCATATCTTAGACCATAGAGGGCGACTAACCGGCAAGCGTCCAGATCTCGGACCTTGTCACTTCCAAGTAATGTACGGATTCTCTATACCAGAGGAAGAAATCAATAGTATGTTAGATTTTTACTTACACAATGACCAACAAACATTGATCTTGGTTCAAACTTTCAGGTTTAATTCATTTTTTATTCTTTTTAAATACGTCACCTTTTAAAAATAGAGGTTTGATTGGTTTAAGATAAAAACACAAGTGATTGGCTACCACAGCAATAACTATATTTCATAATTTTCAAATATTTAATGATTTGACAATAAAGCTCTCAACTGAACAATAAGTATTAAACAGTAATGATGATAAAACATATTTCATAGATGAAACAAACCATATTCTTATTCCTATTGTTTTATTTGGCAAGAATTAAATAACCTACAGTATAAAACATATTAAACAGATATGGTCACAGCATACATATTAAGCATTCAAATGGTGTAAACCAGAGGATCTGGTCAAGTTGCTCAGGTATGGAAAAAGTGAAACAAGTAATTGTTATCTGCAGACCTTCCACCTTATTATTTGTCCAGAAAAAATCAAATATTTTATATTCACATAATAAAATGCTGGAGAAATAGTACAAGGTCGACATCATTGGCTCACTCATTTGTATAACGTACGTCTATATATATCATCATTTTTGAAAGACGTCAAAACTTTAAAATGCCACAACTCTCATTCTACACCTCAGCATTGTGAATATTATGTGTGATTTTCGATCCAACTTGATAAAATCAAATATAAATGATATTCAGGAAAACCCAAGCCCTGTTACATGAAAGTTACTACTATGGTAACTTTGCCACCCATGGAATACTTGGTTTTGATTAATCACCGTTACCATAAAAGTAACTTTTATGAAACAGGGTCCAATGCTGTAAGTAGAAGTAAGTAACATGTTACCAACCTTGAGAGCCTCATTGTGATCTGATTGACAAGCTAACTCTTGCTCTACCTCAGATACCTCCAAGAGATTGTATGCCCTGACCTGTCTAGAGAGTTCCTGGACAACCGTTACATGTTTGGCTACTGTACCAGACATCTTCTTGAACTGAGGGTAATTCTCAACAAACGCCTACAAGAAAACGGTTTCAAGTAAAATTGATTGAATTATTTTCTTATGAATGGAAATTCTATTAAGAGTTAAAGGAGAATTTCTGCCAATTAAGGAAGTCTTAATAATCATGAGGAGTACTGGAGTGATAAGATATATAAGGGAGAGAGTGGGAGGGGAGAATGTGTAGAGCTCTTGACATGAAATAATCTTAAACTGCATGTATCTCAAAGTGCTTAGTTTAATTATACATTTTCCTTCAGTTTTATATGTATTTTGCAAAACATTTTTTACCTTGACATTTTCAGTTCGTCTAAAATGTGTTTTATCACGTATCAATACTAATTATACAGATGACAACCATATGCTATTGACATTGATATTTCATATATTTTCATTTAGTCTAAAATCAAGTTTTATCAAGTATCAATACTTATTATACAGTTGAAAACTATATGCTAATTCTGCATGGCAAACATAACCTATTACTTCTATCTTTATAATTTTCTGGATAATAATGCAGAAAGCAATCTGCTTAACCCATCGAGTATGCTTTGATTTAACACATGCTTTCCATAGACCAATGTATGATATATCTCAAGTGCATATCACTAATGGGGAAAAGGAAAATATGAGGACTATTCAAAATGAAAAAAGAAAGAAAAAAAGATTGAGACAGCTTAGTATGTTACCTTCATGTCAGCAATTGATTCAATTTTCTTCTGACTCTGAGATTTCTTCTGGAATTCCTCCATGAGTTCTTTGATCTTGGTGCAGATCTCTCCATAGTTGTTATATAGATTCTGTTTGAATGGAGAAGAGGAGAGATATTACACACCTGATAATTATAAAAGTATGGAACAAGTTCTTCAAAAAAAATTAAAGGCTATTTGGGATTCCTACAAGATAAAACAACGGTTTTAAAAAAAGGAAGAAATCGTCAAAATTGTTCTTTTTATCTCTATTTAAAACTGGAAGGTGAGTAATCACAAAGTAGGAGGGGAAATGGAGAGGAGAAACAGGAGGAATTAAAAAAAAGTAAATAGGAAAGAATGGTGAGAAAAATGAAACACATAAGAAAAATGAAAACACAGATGACAAATTTCAATCAGATTAAACAAAATAAGAATATAATCACAACAAAAAGAAAAAAAAGAACAAGAATCATAGCATATAGAAGAGGAACAAGAATCAGAAAAAGATAAAGTATACAAATTATGAAGAGTGAGAAAAGACAAGAACAAGAACAGTTAGAATGTGCCTTTTTTGCACAAAGAGTATATTACTTGAACTCACATTAGCATAGAATTCATCTTGTTCTGCTGAAAGTACCACCTCCTGCAAGTCTTTGGAGATACCTGGTACATCTGAGAGATCAATACGTTTGTTCCTTATCCCTAGCAGCTCATGAACCATGGCTTCATACGTCCACTACAGTAAAATGATATTGTACAGTAGAGTCAAGGATGCAATGCAACTGAATGTCTTTATTTCCAGATTACTAAAATTTTCATATTTACAATACATGAATACATTTCAAATCATTAGAAAAATTTACAGCAGATGATAAATGCATTCCAAGGTCAATTCATATACAATAACATAGTACCAGTAGATAAGGAAAATAGGAACTAAAAAAAGCGAAGCTAGTGGGTTAAGAAATCCACCAATTCTGTTCCTATTGTTTGACAAACACATTGGTTTATGAACCTGTTAATCTTGTATTTTATGTTCTAATTTCTTTGACAGAGAAATCACATGATCCCCATATTATCACACTTGTACAATCCTGCAAGACCCCTTGTAAAAAGTAGATTCTTTATATAAAGATGAATTGATAATCTAGGAAGTTGATATGGAAAGCTTACTTGGTTGAGGAGAGGTGTGATTGCATCTCCTCTTCTATCTAAGATGAGTAAGACTGGTGCAACATCTGTTCTCTTGAAATCAAATAAACCTGCATCTTTGGATATCACTTGCTATGAAAAAAAGGTTACCAGTCAAATAAAAAATAATCAATGACATAGGCTAAAATAATGATCAATTTGAATTGTAGTAACAATCACAAACTGAATTCTCAACAAAATGCGACAAAATATAATGCACAAAGGCCTGTATTCATTAGGTACATGTAGGTTAACTTTAACCAATATGGGCTAACCTTAAAAAAGGTGTTGAACATACATCTCACTAAAATGTTACCAATGGGTTAAAATGCATCATTTGATATCAAAGGACCCATAAGATATCATGCTTGTGTGTGATTTAAACCAAGGGTTGATATAACCCACCTTGGAAGTGGTAATATTTAGATGACATCATGTGATGCAATTTAACTTGTGGGTTTAACCCATCTTGAATTCAGGTCAAGGTGTTTGCATATCTATATTTAAAATAAACTATTGCATACCTGATAAATTGGGGAGAAAATGACTAATTTTGGAAAACTAATTAAGGAATTCTTTCACTCTATCTGCTCTAGACATTACAAGAATTATTAATTTCAGAGTTAAAAGAATGGCTTTTCAAGTAGAAAATTTGAGATTCCTCTAACATTTGGGAAAGGTCTTAGATAAATATATTGATGGGAACCTACCCTGACAGTTTCTGCAAGTTTCTTGGCCATCTCTGATGAGTTCTGATATCTGATCATGGGACATTTCTTGAGTGACAGGAGCACAGAAGTGAGTCCAGCACAAACACGGTTCAAGACTGGAGGATCCCATCTCATACCCTATCAAAATATTTTCAAACAAGATTGTCGCTAGGGTGAACACATAATATGAGTGCCTGTAACGCAGAAAATGGAGTTATTGGTCAAAGAAGAAAAGTGAAAGGTGGCGACTTGACCTTTGTCCTTTTGACCTAAAAATCAATAGACTTCCTGGCATCCATGCTAGTATCGTACAAACCAAATCATATGAGCCGATGTTAAGTTAAACTGAAGTTATCGTGTTTACAAGGAAAAGTTAACGGATGGACAGACAGACGGACACGGAGTGTGATACCATAATACATCAGGTCTAGGACGGGCTTATAAAAACAAGGTTAAAAATAAAAGGGTCAAATTGTTTATCACACAAGGTTCTCCATTGTGAACTTTAGAATTGTCATGTCCTCACAGTCCTACATCATTAATAGGGCATTAAAGCTAGGAAGTACATGAGAGCGTTGTTGGCTCAGTCGGTAAATTGCTGCCCGTCAAACCAAAGATCATGGGTTCGAGTCCACCCCGGGCGGATGACTGAAGCCAGTGCATTGTGTGTAAACATCTCTCACATGTTTCATAGATGCAGGCTATGTTACAATGGAAAACACTCCATCCCTCGGATAGGACATTAAATGGAGGCCCCGTGTAGAAGAGAGTCACCACCTTTGCATGTTAAGAACCCACTGCACTATTCGTATAAGAGTAGGGGGAAACCCCGGTGTAGTGGTCCACCTGCACTCCCCCAATCAGTTATATCGGGAGGAGAGACCTGCGGGTCATAGTGATTCAGTTCGCTTTTCGCCTCCCAGGCACAGGTGACGCCAAACAAATAATAATAATAATACATAAATTTCATTAAACATGATTTATGAAAGCTTAGTAGCTGCACATAGCTGAATAATGAATCCAGTGGGATATTTTCACTGGAAGTAAAAGTTTGTATAAGGCAGCTCAGGTACACCCAGGGTGATTTATTTGATAAACTGGAAAGTTCATTCAAAGAGATCCTTTATATCCGTAATCCATGTGTTGTCAATCACCATCATTATCATCATCAATATTTGCAATCATCATCAGTTTTGTAGTTCTTAATATCATTATGATTTTTTATTTCACTTCTGTTTCTTGTCCAGTACACATACTATGGCACTATCAGTTATAGCGAACAAAAACAACATGGGGCAGATTGCAATCAAATGTCCTTCTTCATCAACATCACCATCATTGTAATATTTATTAATATCTTCATCATTATTCAGGGTTTTTTTTTCATTATTGTCATTTTCATCATCATAAATATCACAATGATTGTTATCATTATCATCCATTTCTTCCTCTTCTTGTTGAGTATCATACTTACTCTTGCTGTACCAGTTGTATTGAATGAAAACACATGGGGACAGATGGCAATGTAGTCTCCATAGAACTCCTGTACATTCACAAAGAGCATATAACAAGTTGAATGCTAATGGAGGGATTTCATTAAGATGTTGATACATTACATACAACTTTGCTAACTAGTTACATGATCTAAAGAAGTACCCCCATCGTCCCACAATATGCCAGGTGTTTAAAAAAGAGACAGAATTTATTTTGAAAAAATAAAAAGTTCACATGCAGATACATGTTGACAATACCAATTTTAATACACAAAGATCAGGGGCCTGTTTCATTAAGGCCTGTTGTAACTTTGCCATATTGGCAACTACCATGGTAACAGGGCTCAGCAGGCAATCATAATCAAGGTTTCCATGGAAGTTGCCATAAATGGGAAAGTTACAACAGTTGCAAGTCATTTATGAAACAGGCCACTGCAGATTTCATTTTCAGTTGATGTTAATCAGGATGATTAAGGATCTGAATAGCATTCCAGAACATGTTTAAGTCATGCATTACTTACAAACAACCAATGAGACACTTCCACATATTACACTGAATCTTTTAAATAATGCAATGAAAAATATGAAAAACATAATGAAAAAAGCTAAACATATGCCATTTGATTTCTATCGTTCTATTGGACACAAAAATCCCTGCTTGTATGGAAACAAATTTCCATAGTTGTCCAGTAGTGACCTTTCATTGTAGGTATTTTCTTTTCTAGTATAGATATAGTTTTGTTTTTACAATTTAATCTAAAATTTGAGAAATAAGGATTTTTCATTATGCATTTTTAATTACTTCAATTATTACCTTTAAACTCTCGTGAAGGGGTGAATGAGGGGCCTTTTTCATCTAAAATTGTTTAACATTTTGTAGCATATCTTTGGATAAAATTTGACTTTATATGGAGAGTTCACTTTGATGATTACTCACCTGTACTTCCCGAACCACTTCTTGTTCATCTGCTTCTGCAAGCAATTTAACATCACTTTTGCTGACAACATTACTGAAGTCTGGTAAATAAAATATAAACACAAAAACATTCAATTCAACATACAAGTACTCTAGTATTGGAATACATGAGTACATCTCTTCCACTGTGATATTTAGCATCTATCCTTTTGACCCCAAACTATCTAATTGTCTGATCTTTATAAAACCAAATTTCCAGTCATTCTAAACAGCATCAGCTCTCGAACTAAACTACTTAAATAGATCCCGGTTTCTTACCAAGGATGCAATATTTGGATCATATAATAGTACAATATACCTTTATCGAATTAAAATTTTTCTGTTACGTATCATCAAATCTATACCTAATCATTTGGCAAAGAAGATTTAAGGACTTGAATGTACATGAAACAAATCCAAAGTTTCAAACCTTGCCACTTTGCTTGAAAGAGTATGGAAAATTTTGCATGTTCATTTTTTTTTTTTTTTTTGCAGTTAATGGTGCATTCAAGGGTGAATTCAAGGTACCATGAGAGCATTCACAAGAACTATTACAGACAATAAAAAATCACAGAATATTGTCAAACCGTGTACGTCACTTTTCATATTATAACAGTGTGGCATCTGGCATGGTTTAATTTTGCTGTTAATACATGTACCAGCATTTGTTTTCTTTAATTGTTCGCATTTTTGCTTTCATTAAATACATAATACTTGAACTTGTCATTAACACTTCTAAAAAACGACTGTACTTACAGATGAAGTACACAGCATACTTTGGATTTCTCAACTCATTGCACAGCATTTCAATATTCTCCTGGATTGAAATTCAAAGATGTAATAGGAAATAAACATTCAAAATACCATTTGATTTATCGCTGATAAATGGAACTGAGTATTAAAATTAATAACAAATTTTATATTTATGATTAAAAACTATAAAATACATTATAAAATGGGATCTAAATACTAGTAACTCTAATTTATTTTGAAAGGACACAAGACATCCCTTCCAGAATAATACAGCTTTGTTTGATAACGATGTCTCTATCATTATCTGTGCATATTAGATAATAAATTGAGAGAGTTTCAGTATAATTTAATGTATAGAATACAACCATCGCCTAGATACAGATTCAAACTTCAGGTCAATGATTTGTGTTAATATTGCAATATTTTAGACGAAACATATCAACATGTATTTTTTTCAATGTGCTGATAAATTAAACTTACCCTTTTTAAAGGAAATATTTTGGAAACAAATTCTTATTGGAATAAATGGGACTAACATGAAAACAGAATTATGAAACCATATTATAATTTTGATTAAATTTATGATCTTCCATGATAGCGAAAAGGGGGTACCTGCAAATGTAAATAAAATTAAAGATAGATTAATTGAAATTAAATAGAAAAGAAGAGAAAAGGCTTGCACTGGAAAGGGGAACTTTGTCATTTCACCTCAGGAAATGGGAACATTTTGAAGAATCAACCTCACAGCCCTCTACCCCAGCAATACTCCCTAGATGAGGTCCATTTGTTTGTTTTTGTTGTTTTGCCAGTTTGCTTGTTTTTTTTTCTTTCTCGCTCTCCTTTTCCTTCTTCTTATGCTTTGTTTATCGGGGAAGGGGGTGTTTAATGGATGAAGCGTGATGGAGAGTGTGTTTTCTTTTGTGTGTGTGTTTTTTATCATAACTTCCTCAATTACTTGATTTAATTGTATTGTAAAGGGAAAAAAATCAAGTTCAACTTGAGATTTAAGTATGTTTATAAATATTCAGAGATCTCTAGATGTTGTAGAAGATTTTATTTTGTATTACGAATTCCTTTGTGATTATAAATATGTACAGATTGATTCTTAGTTTACTTTTCGAATAATTTTTTTTTTTTATGAATTCTGATGCAATTATGTTAATTATTTTGCGTTATTCATTATATTCCTATTTTATATATACTGAGGAAGAAATAATATAAGATTTTAAAACAAAAATTGGAATAAAACTAATAATACAAGACAAGTTATTCATCCAACATTTAATACTATTTGTCAATAATATACTTTCATTTTTTTCTACAGTAATATAATGTACCCCCTCAAATCTTTCTGCTACATACATGTATGGGGAAAGGTGTATTTTACTAGCCCATATGTACACATAGAAACCATAACTCATTAAAAAAAAGAATTGTTTTATTAGGCAGCATCTTCCACAAATTGGTGTACTTATTTTGTTCTTACCCTCTTTGGTCTAATGAAGCATATGCAGCGTAGATGTTTCATGATCTCCCTGTTCGCAGAGTCTAATCTTTCAAAAAGATAGACTTCTTTCTGTAGGATTTCAGACTGAGCATACACCATGGTTACAAAGCTGATCTACATTTGAAATAAAATGAGAGAAAAAAGTGAAAAGCTAGTCAAGGAATTATTCATGACATCTTACTCCTGATGGAATCTGTTATCCCATGTTATTGTTGTGCACTGATGATCATTGTTTTGATCAATTTGTTTAACAACACTTTTTTTATAATATTTTAGAAAAAAATAGCTAGTATAGGCACTCCTACAAAAAAAAAATCAGCATTTCTACTAAAAAAGCCTTACCTTAAAATATTCTTTATTGTCTTGTTTGCATAGCAGAGCAAGACTATAGTCGGCGACGGCATCAACATTGAAATCTTAACCAAGGTTAAGTTTTTGAAATGACAGCAAAACTTAAAAAGTATAAGGACCTAGTTCATGAAACTTGGACATAAGAGCAACCATGTATCCCTGAATATCATGTGCGAGTTTCAGGTCACATGACCAAGGTCAAAGGTCATTTAGAGTCAACAAACTTTGGTAACGTTGGGGGTATTTGTGGAATTGTCATCATACATGTATGTAACTTTAAAAGTTTATGGATCTAGTTCATGAAACTTGGACATAAGAGCAGTAATGTATCCCTGAATACCCTCTGTGCATTTAAAGGCGACCGCACACCTTACGATTGGTCAGCGACCCGATTTCAGAATAAAATGTAGTAGAATTTGATGCTAACATTGAGACTTGAAATACCTTACTGCAGTGGTGGACTGTGACCCCGAGGAGACAAAGCATTGGAGGGGCACAGCATTATTCACAAACACTACAGTTCCCCTCCAATGGTTTGTCTCCTCCGGGTCACGGTCCGCCACTGCCTTACTGTGTAATGTTCTAAATCATTGTACGAATACCTATGTTCAAATCTGTGACTATGCTAGTATCCTTCTTAGAATAAAAGCGAATTTAATATCTAGTCGTAATGACGTCATAGCAGTCGTACGATTGGCTACGATTTAAAACTATTTTGGCCTTTACTCCGAAATAAAGGCTTGCAATCTTTCAAAATGGTTATATTAGTATTTTTTCAATCAATTTTAACCTCAAATAAAATGGTATGTTCCATTCACATTTTCAGAAAATGAGCAAAATGCGATTTGTTCCAAAATCGGATCGCGAACAGTCGTAAGGTGTGCCGTGGCCTTAAGGAGCATGGCCAAGATCAAAAGTCATATAAAGGTCAATGAACTCCGTGTTGGGAGTACATGTACATGTATGTGTTGAATTGGCACCATAACTTAGAAAGTTTTTTTATGGATCTAGCTTATGAAACATCAACATAAGGGTAATCAAGTATGAATGATCGTTTTGCACATGTTTTAGGTCACATGATCATGGTCAAAGGTCATTTTGGGTCAATGGACAAAATATTTTATTATCATATTAGTGTTTTCTTCTGTAAATAATTATTCATTAGCTGTTTTCAAAGGCAGCACTGCTGATATATCGAATTGCGTAATGCAGGCAAGACTGCCAGAGGTGTTCCACTTGTTAGCATTTGTAGACATTGCTCAAAACTTACCTGGAAATTTCGTAAATAGTAAAAAAATAAGGCTTAAATACTCCATAAAATGTGCTGGAAATGCATGTACATGCACTGTACACTCATTACTGTGGCTAAAAATAGGCACTTCCAATGGCAAGCCTATATGTATGTTTATGCTGCCCTGGGACTGTGTTCTAATCCCAGAGGACCTGTGGAAACACACATTGATAGACAATCATCTCGGCTAACAGAAAATGTGAAGATGCCAATAAATCAAACTTGACCATCCACTAAAAATATACACATGCATATGGGGCCAACTCACGCATTGACTACAGGGGTATATGTGCACATGTGTGACAACACCATCTAGCACCCATGTGAGTACCTACCTTGCTGGAATTTTCAAATTTCTGCTTTCTTTTGAATGAATATGACTAACAGAGCAACAAAACTACAACTTACAAAACAAATTCCAATTAACATTAAATCCAATCATGGCAATAGAACCATTATAGAATCTAGATGGAAAATTCCTATAGACAGATGTAATATTTGTTGAATAGGATTTAGAAAATGCAAGCAAGGTCTTCTTTTTGCTCCAACTTGGAAAATGAAAGATGGATAACGAGAACGAACGAGACATGGAGGTCTAACTTTTCCTTTTATTGAGGGTCCAGTATGTGCCCACTCACACAAGCATGCGAGGTTTTAGACAGGAATAACCGTCGTTTCTGGGGATTTATTCAACAATTTCTGACATTTTACTGTAATCCCCATTTACCGACGGTAGGGTGTACGTGTGGGCTCGCATGTGTTCTCATTCCCTCCCTTTTGTCAATTCACAGTCCAAAGTTTGATGTAATTTTACACATCGAATTTACAATCTAAGGATGTATAAACAACAAACTTTTAAAACTTGATGTTTTAACATTTAAATACTTTAAACGATATAGATGAAAAAGGCATGAAAAATATACTTTACCGATGTTTAATTGGGTTGAACACGATAAAAATGGTCAAAATGGCAGCCAAACTATAAAATATTTACAAACGAACGTCAACAATCACGAATGTGATATCGATATTGCTTTCGATATTATACGATCTGCTCCATATGCGAACGAAACCGAAGATAAACGATACTAGTTATACTAGTACTAGTACTAGTTATAATCGCGATATATCGATTCGAGACATTAAGTTAATACGATAATGACGTCATTTAAGATGGCAACTTGCAAGAAAAACCGTCAGGTCAGGTGAAAATGTCTTAGATGACAGATTTCTCAATCATCCAGAGGATTTTTTTCAATAACTCCGGCCCAAGGTATGCAATTGCTTAATTTATTTATATTTCCCTGATAATGGAAACCATGAAACTTTCAATTTTGCTTAAAAAACAGTTTTAAATCGCGATCTATAAAACGCTAGTTCACTATACGTTGGCTGTAGGTACGGGGCCCCATCCCCTTCAGTCTATGTATGGTGAGTGGAGCCAACGTAGTTCAGCGGAACAAACAAAATACAGAGACTGAAGCTTTTGGTCTAGCGAGGTTTGTGCCTCGATGTGTCACAATAGACCTTCATCCATAAAATCGAGGTAATTGATTTTTTCCCCTTTTATTTGGAGTGCAATTGCGACCCCATTCTACCCCATTTTGGAGAGTACCCATGTCTGCCTAGTAATACACAGACGAGTCCTGGGCTCCTTGGGTTAATACTTTATGTGCAGTTTTGCATTGGGCTTTCTGGAGTAGTGGGGGAAGGGTATTTTTAAATCAAATCTGACACTTGATCCTAAAAGAAAGGTGAAAAATGAGTATTTCCATTGAATTTGCCATTATCAATACCACGAAACCCGCTAGTTTACAAAAATATGGTACATTTATTCACAAAAATACAAGACTTTGATTGAACTTCCTTTTTTAATGCCACATTAAAATGATGGTAGTAACCAAGTGTAAAATAGATTTGGAGCATTTTATTCTCTTTAATTTGATACCAAAATAATTAAATTTGGATAACGGGATCATATGTCAGAATTGCATTGATTTGAACTTTGATTTTTCCCTCAAAACCATGACCATTAATTTTGGCTGTGTGAATTTTTTTGTGCAGTCACCCTATTAAAAAAATATTATCATGAACCTTTTCCAGGTTTTTATTTTCAATTTTATTTAGTGGGGGTGCATATGGAGCTCTGACATTATCCTGGTTTAAGTCACCACTCCATTCACTGCCATTTATTTCGTCAGCAGCGGGGACTTCTTTCCTCTCCCATTGACTTTGTACACAACGAGTGTCGAGTGCACACACTCCGACTCTCCGAGTCCGACACACACGAGAAGAGAGGTGATTTATTTCAGGATAAGGCCGGAACTCTTGCCAAAAATCAACAAAAGTGAGTGGTTACAAATGGTTGTCTTGCTTATGGGTGTACAACAATTTTTTTTCTAATTTATAATGTTTAACAAATCGAAAAATACATTTCAACATCTTACTAACTCACCCAACACAATAGTGCGCGTGTGGGACAACGCATTCAATATCAGCATAAATTTGAAGAATCTTACCGTTTCTTTGTCCATAAGGAGTACCTTCATGCCAGGACCACTTTCCTCTATCATTTTCGCAACATACTGCTTCACAGCCAATACGACATTCATCGTCAAACATCTGTATTTTACTCTATGAAGGGGGAAAAAGATACGAGATCAACGTAAAAAAAACAACAAAGTCAACATACGTTGAACTTGGGCCTTTGCTGTATAATTTGCTAGTGTCGTATGTCGCCCTCTACGTTGAGAACTTTATAATGACTTTCCAAATAAATGTAAAATGCATTTTAAATTTCCTGAATGGGATAGGCTTACTCAACATGCAAAAGAACATGATTCGAGATATACACAATATAGTGTATTATTTGGGGTATTATTGCAGAGAATAGAGTCAAATCAATCCGAACAGGGGCGCATCAGGGGTAGGTGGCCGGGGGGGGGGGGGAATTGGCAGTGGAAGCATAACAATTTAGGGGGGACGGAAAAAATATTTTCACCTACATTTTCCCAGTCGGCTGCTAAAAGCTGATTTTGTTTATATTTTTTGTTAACGGGGTAGTCCACACTATAGTCTGAAGTTTTAACTACATCTTAGTTTCTTATAAACAAGATGAGATATCTAACACGGCAGGCGCAATACAGGATTTTGCACCCCGTGGGCCCTACCTGATTTTGGCGCCCGGGTTGGCGCCCTTGTGTACTTTTCGAAAAATGGGGCCCCCTTGAACATGAATATTGAACAAGATGGGTATCTAATTCTAAACAAACATTTTATGCGAGTTGAAAAAATTGTTATTCTGACCTAAAATTTGACACTCTAAGCACTTTGGTTCATCAAGCAGGAAGGGTATTTAACTAGACATTTTATGCGAACGCGTAGAGCGAGCTGAAATTTTTTGTTATTCCAATTAACACAAGACTGCACAATCTAATGACCATGAGTAGGATGGGTAGACCTATTTAAACAACTGATGCGAGCGCGAAGCGCGAGCAGAAAATTTTTGATATTCTGACCTAGAATCTAGACGTTGTAAGCACTTTTGGTATTCATGAACATCTTACTAAACTTATGCGAGCGCGTAGCGCGAGCTGAAAAATTCCAAGCCAAAACTGGACATTCTAAGCACTTTTGTGACCATCAACAAGATGGCTATCTGTTTAAACATTTCATGCGAGCGCAAAGCACGAGATGAAAATTTTTGATATGCCGAACCAAACCTTAAGATTCTAAAGCATCTAAACAATTGATGTGAGTGCGAAGCGAAAGCTGAAATTTTGGGTATTTGGACATTCTAAGCGCTTTTGATAATAATGAACAGAATGGCTATCTAACTAAACATTTTATGCGAGCGCGAAGCGCGAGCTGAAATTTTTTGATATTTTGACCTAACATTTTGACATTCTAAGCACTTTGGGTAATCATGAACAGAACTACTACCTAACTAAACATTTTATGCGAGAGCGAAGCGCGAGCTTAAAATTTTAGATAGTCCGACCAAAACCTTAAGATTCCATGACGAAAAACCTCCATTTGATAACACTATACCCCTATTTCCCTCCGCATCAATTCTCTTCTCCAAGCTACAACAAACCCTTACTGCCCCAAGCAGTATCAAAACACCTGTGTCTTGACCTCGGTCCGAAGATAACAACAGCCCGGCATATACAGTCACAGTAGGGGGCCACACAAAATGGATATATGGCAGTGCATAGAGCATAATAGCTCTATGCATAGAGCTCTATGGGCAATGTGTGAGCGCGGTAGCATCCCTGCAAACCATGTCGTCATTTTATCCCCCTACTTTCCTAATTTCGAGGTCGATTTTCTTCGTTCGAAATTGAAAATGGGCTAACATTGGATTTCTGAATACAATATGCCTTTGAAAACGTGATTAAATATCGAATACAATAATTTCATTCCGAAGGTCCTACTACAGGCAGAGAAGTCTTACGTAATAGCACAGCTGTTGTTTATCATTTCGTCCTTGGCTCAACGCTCATAATCTGGCCTGTGGAGGAGAAATTGAGACAGCGGGATTACCTGGCCAATCAGGGTTGATCGGCGCTTGGACATGATTTTTTCAAATTCCAAACAGAAAAAGGGGTATAGAACCGCAGTTTGCAATCTGAACTGCGGTCTTTCTCCAAACGGGGGTTTGACGTAATGTAAAGCACTTTTTGTGAACAGAAATAGAATTGGTATCTATCTAAACTATTGATGCGAGCGCGAAGAGCGACCAAAAAAAATGATATTCTGGCCTAAAAGCTCGGATTCTAAGCCACTTTTTGAAACAATGAACAGGATGGTCATTTAAGCCCCTTTCACAATTGACGTACGACCACTTGCGACCTTTTGGTCGTGCGACAGGCTGCAACAGGCATCAATCGCCAGTCATCTCATAATATCGCACAGAGGCTTTCACAGTTGCAACAGCTGTCGTACAACAAAAACAACCAGTAAAACCCGTTGCACGAGTAAGTCGCTTATGATCCTATTGTGCTCGTGCGATCACATGCGAGTGTAATTGCACGAGGGATTGCGAGGGGAACGGTCGTACACAACGGTAGTGCAATGTTGTAAGCCGTTGCGATCGGTCTTGCAACAGTCTTATGGCCCATCATATTATCGCACCCAGTCGCAAGACAGGTCTCTGTACATGTAGGTCGCTAGCACATGTGCAAGTGTTGTACGACCTCCAGTCGAGTAAATGCGACTACTTAGTTGTGCCACCTGTCGCACCAAGTCGTGCAACGTTGAACAACACTCCCACGATGATCGCCCGACCGATGGTACGACCCCGGATACGAGCTGATGCGAGTGAATCGGTCGTATTTGATCGCGTTCGGATTTTGAACATGTTCAAAGTTCAGATGTGACCAGTCACGACCACCTTGAGTTCGTGCGACCGTCTACAACGACTGCGAGTGCTCGCAAGTCACAAAGAGATCGATCGTGCAACAGCAGGAAAAAACTGTTGCAGGCGGTCGTAAACTGGTCGGATGTCAATTGTGAAAGGGGCTGTACGGTCGCATACATGCGAATGCAACGGTAGTGGAATGTTGTAAGCCGTAATTTCGATCGGTCTTGCAACAGTCTTATATTATCGCAACCAGTCGCAAGACTGGTCTCTGTAGGTATCTAGCGCATGTGCAAGTGTTGTACGACCTCCAGTCGACTAAATGCGACTATACGTAGTTGTGTCACCTCTCGCACCAAGTCGTACAACGTTGAACAACACTCACACGATGATCGCCCGACCGATGGTACGACCTGATGCGAGTAAATCAATCGTATTTGATCGCGTTTGGATTTTGAACATGTTCAAATTCAAATGCGACCAGTCACGACCACCTCCGACCACCTCAAATTCGTGCGTTCGTCTACAACCACTGCGAGTGCTCGCAAGACACCAAGAGATCGATCGTGCAACAACAAGAAAAAACTGTTGCAGGCGGTCGTAAACAGGTCGTACGTCAATTGTGAAAGGGGCTTAAACTAAACAAGCGATGCGATCGAGGAGCGAGATGAAAATAAGTGATATACTGACTTGAAACGGTAACTTTTGAATTACTGCATTATTGCATTGTGAAGGGTAATGAATAAATCCCGTTCGCCCTTGGAAGCAGGGGTGTATAGAGTCACATCAAAGATGTTTTTTAATTGAGTTCTAATTATAAAGGAGAGATTTTACCTAAATCTCCTTCATTTTGGTGCGAAAAAAACTTTTTTTGGGGTTATCAAGTTTTTCTAAACAAAATCGCATGGGAGTAAGTTTAAAATTTGTGTATTTTCCATAGTAAAACTGCAACTTTTTACTGTTCGATATAGGTTTTGATATTTCTTGTTTTAGCTGTTCAGTTTATTTGTTATCTTTTTTATTCCTTCCTTTCTTCTTCCTTTTTATCTTCCTTTCTTTTTTTCTTCCTTCCTTCCTTTCTTTTTTTCTTCCTTCCTTCCTTTCTTTTTTTTTCTCTCTCTTTCTTATTTTTGGGGGACTGTCCCCTCCTCCTGAAATTTAGGGGGGACGTACCCCCCCTGTCTCCCCCGCTTCCGCCGCCTATGGGGCGGCAAGAGCCAAAAAATCCCGGTCATAATGGTATGAACAGGCAGAGGTGCAATGAGGCAACATTTTGTAGGGCCGGGTCAGATATGGCTATCGGGCAAGATCTTTTTTAAATAAAGTTGCGAGCGACTGCATTATGAGCAAATATTTTGACATTTTTATTACAGAAATAAAATTTCGTGATAGATTTTGACATAATATTAAAAAAATAAAATCATATTTCAACCTCCCCTCTTTACTTTCCTTTCCTTTCTTTTGTTTTTGATCTATGCGCCACTGTGAACAAGATTCTTTCTTATGATTGTGCGCGAAGTTTTATATATTTGCAGCAGTAGCGCGAAGACTTTAAAAAATGAATAAAAGAGGGGCACAGTATGGCATATGAACTAAAAAGCTGCTTGATATTAGTCCCGAGGGGGCGAAGCGAGCGAGAAAAAAATACCTTTTAGAGAGACTTTGAGATCTTTTTTATTACATTGTATTCATTAAATAAATATTAAATAATCTTACACTTTTCCATTGCCCTTCTTTCTTTCGTTTCTTTTTTGTTCTTGGTTGTAGAACTTTTGGGGGCCATGGCCCAACCATTCCATCTGTACGCCAGTGCTATGCGGGTGGGGTCCGGCGGGGGTGGAGCCCCATGCAGAACTTCTTGATATCAAAGTCATTTTAAAGATTACAGATTGCCGCTATTTTTAATCAAATTGCAGGTATATACAGTATAACACACAAAATATTAATTCAAGGCAGTTGCGTAATGAACCAAATTTTGGAGGGGGCACAACATAGCAATGTGAGAAACTTTGTAAAAAGTCGGCAGCGAGCGAAACGAGCCCGAAGTTTTTTTGGCCTTTTAAAATGACATTCTAATTATGTGATAGATTTTTCCATGATATTCAGCAAATAACATATTTCATTGTTTTCCATTCATTATTTTCATAACGTTGCTTCCTATATTGTCTATATAGCCCTTTGAAGGCTACAGATGAAGAGCCCTAACTGCTGCGTGGGGTCTGGGACAGGCCCCCGGTAGCTTTGGAGATTTAGCCAAAGTAAACATGAAGAGACTTTTTAACGGTAACTTTTGCCAGCGTAAAGCTTTATACCTATATATACTTAGGGACAAATAACGTAAACAGAAGGAAATTTTCAAGGCCATATATAGGGTCTTGGAAATTTCAAGCCTCTGGCTGAGGACTTTTTTGTCCTGTTTGCGACCGTTATAGCATAAAATTCAGCAAGCTCACAACACAGTTTTATATGCAGTCCATCTTTCTTCCTGTTATTTTTAGTCCTCGGCAGCGCGGTCGTGTTATTAAGTTCGTCTTTCTTGTTTTTTTTTTCTTGCCCCTTTTATTCGTTCTTTGATTCATTTCCCATTTTTGTTTTCAATTTTTTCATCTTTTAATTTATGCCCCTTTCTTAATCATGCTAATGTATTAAGAGTTCTATTTTGGAATGATTTGTCCTTTCTCACATGTTCTTCTTTCATTCCCTTTTTCGCTTTCCTTCCGTTTTCCATTTTTTATGTTTTTCTTAGTTTTCTTTAATCACTTTTTTCATTTTTCTTTCCTATTTCCTCCTTTCCTCTTTTTCCCCCTTCCCCTTCCCTTTCTTTCTCTCTCCCTTTTCTCTTTTTCCCGTTTTGTTTTTTATTTGCCGGCGAAATCCGCCAGGGGGCAGGCAGCCTGCCCCCTGTCTGTTACGCCACTGAATCTAAACCGAGGCATTGATCATTGAGGGCAGGGGGCGATCGCCCCCATTGAAATATTTGGAGGGGGCAATCGATTCGCCCCTCCCCCTCCCAATGAATTTTCAAAAAGCATCGGAAAGCACCCTATATAAACCATTAATGGGGAATGAAACCCTTGGAACGAGTGAGCTTGTGTGGAAAGAGAAAAATCAAAGAATAAGATCAAAGAAATTTTGAGAAAAATCAGACAAATAATGAAAAAGTTATGAATATTTGAATATTTCGATGTCACATGTGAACAACTTTCCATTTGATGGACTATAAAATACCCCTAAAATGTCTCTTTTTGCTCTATCTTATGGTGATACAAACTCTTTATCCGTAATATATTATTTGAAAATCTGTATTACAAGCCCTCCTATAGAAAGAATTAATGATCTACTGATAGATGTGATAAAAAGGGGCATTTTAAGTGAAATATATACTAAAGCAATGGGAAAGTTGTACACATGTGATATCACACGTCTTTGTCGCATTGCCAATAAGAGGATCTACATTACAATAATGATCTAAACTTCAAATGCTCATAACTTTCTTACTATTCTTTCAATTTTTCTCAAACTTTCGTTGATCTGTTTCTTTGATTTTTCTGTTTTCACACAGGCTATCTTGTTCTAAAGGTTCATTTTCCTTTAAACTTGAAATACAATCAAACATCTAGCATATGCATGATATGGTCAATTTTGGCGTGCTTCACGCTCCAAATTCTTCAAAATTTAATTTTGATATTTTTTTTCACCCCACCCTCCCATCCAAAATGTGGATCGACACTTTTAACTCTTACTAACATTTTTAACTCTAACTGTTTGAAATAACCTCGGTCGGGCATAATATATTTTTCTCAACAATGAAAAAAAAAACACAGGGGCAAAATTCAAACAGTATTTTTTTTTACAAAATAGACAGATTTAGCGTTAAAACCACAATTTCAAAATTTAAAATGGTTATATTCGTGGTGGGTAAAATAGGGAGGGGGTTAATTTTGAAAAAAAGGGCACTGCATTACAGGGGACCACTGAGTTTAAGAGATACTTTGCGAGGGATCGTGTAGCGACCGAGCGAGAAAATTTTCAAATTTGAATAGTAGGAGCTTTAATCTTAGAGCAAAGTCTTGACGACATGAATGGAATTCGATTGTTCAATAAGTAATAAGCAAACAGGGACACTCCATATCGATATCTATTTTTTGTGATAAAATATTGGGGCGGGGGGGGGGGGGGCTTGAGAGAGAGAGATATATATAAAAATATATATATATTAGGGGGGGTTCAGTCCCCAAAGCCCCCTCCTAGAACCGAGCTGTAGAATAAAAATGGTGAGATATATTTTATTCATTAGTCACTGCAAACAGTCCTTAACAGGTCCCTTTGCTTGTCATTTCATGACCCTGCTCAGAATAATCCGGTCGAAAAAAAAATGAATAGCTCGCCCTTCACGCTCGCATGACGTAGGCCTCATAAGACACCCTATCTTGTCCTAAAACAACAACAACAGCGAAGATCAGAATTTGGCCCGGCCGATCGGGGAATATTATGTGAATGGAAATACTTTTCTGTGCACCCCCCCCCCCCACCCCCACTCCTCTTGATGAAAGCTGGATTTGACCCTGAGGTTGACAATAATGTAGTCATCGGACGTGGATAATCGGATTCGACATCTGTCGGTATAATCAAGGTCCTCGATATAAGGGTGTTTATACCCGGCCCCCCCCCCCGGAAAAGGCCCAGCGACGCCCCATGCAGGACCGTGATAAAAAAAGTCCAGTGTCCCACAGGTTAGCGAAGGTTAGCGAATAATCGTACACTTGATTTTCACGTTTGATTGTAGTCAATGGAATAAAAAAAAAATCAATCAATTGTAGAAAAATGTTCTACGATTGATTGCTAAGCTCTGTGTTACAGGCCCTAGCCTTTTGTGTTTAATGAAAAACTATACCATCGGCTTCAAAGTTTTATATAATATCCAGAAAACAATATGATATTTCACCCGCTAATTTCTCCTTGTGTTCTTTTTCTATTTTTCTTTTCTTGGTCATGGATTTTTTTTGGGGGGGACTCCACAAGCCCCCCTCGATCCCCATCCAATGAATATTTCACATTGGGCCTACTGCACTTTCGCCAAATTTGAAGACCCCACCCCACCTTGTCTATGCCCCTGCTGACCCACTTCAAACTTCTTGTCGATTAATTAATTAGGTTAACAGGTGGTGGGGTGGGGGGGGGGGGTTGTTTAGTAGAATGTTTGTCTGGATTTGCGCGCGGACGGACATATCCCCATGTACATGTATTCCGGATCCGCCCACTTCTCGAATTGGTTAGCAGTCTATCCTCAGTTATTTCGCAAATTAGCCAGAATCTGAAGCCAGATATCATTAAAATGGCAGCTTCCTTTGTAGATACCACGATTCGTGACAATAAGGTGAGCTCTCAACTATTATTACAGATATTTATTTGATATAAATGAAGAATAATAAATGTTCGAATTGCACTGCCCACTTCCGCGTTTACAGCAGCAGATCGGGCAATCATCCCCCCGGTCATCCCCGCCCTGCCCGGCGTTGCCTATGTCAAGTGAGCCAACAATAAGCCAGCCAACAGCAAGCCAGCCAACAGTTCCAGCCAACAATATCGCGATATAAGATAGATCAGATACAGGATTTTGCGCAAGAAGAGAAGCGTGCATTCTTGTAGAAATCAAACAAACGGGGTCAGGGCTACACGGGCCTAATCACTAGTGGCAGGCCATAGATATTCATTCGAGCCAACCCATTGCCATTTTTTTTAATTTTGATATGGCTGATTGACAAAGTGTATGCATATGATTTTCCATCTAACACTGATTCTATTTTTGGTAATTACTGAACTTCCTTTTCCCAAATTGGGAAGAAATATCACCAATTTTGGACTGTATTTTGACTGGCGGAAGGATTAGGGCTATTTTGCTGTTTGAGGTGATGAATCTGCTCCCCCCGACGCTGTCTTCAAACACGCCAATTTATTTTTAAAATGAGCCAGTCGAAGGACCCTTTTCTGGTCAGATATGGATTGCCAGATATATATCCTATCCACTGGTAGTAAACATTCGACCCCCGAATTTCATCCTTATTTTTTATGAATTTTTTGAAGTGCCAATTTAACACACGAGTCTATGGGGAATGAATTAGGCCTGTGAGACCTCACGTGGGGTTTCCCTTCTTTCAATTTGTAAAGAAAAACAACGGGCTAGTGCTTTAGTTTTAGTAGTCCACACCCCTATATACTCGATGTTTTTTCGTATATTGAGGAGTAAATTTCAACTAAAAGTCCTCTTTATAAAATACAATTGGAAGATTGCTCCTGAAATATATTTTGGGTGTGTGTAGGGGGGTTTCCCTTCTTTCAATTTGTAAAGAAAAACAACGGGCTAGTGCTTTAGTTTTAGTAGCCCACACCCCTATATACTCGATGTTTTTTCGTATATTGAGGAGTAAATTTCAACCAAAAGTCCTCTTTATAAAATACAATTGGAAGATTGCTCCTGAAATATATTTTGGGTGTGTGTAGGGGGGTTTCCCTTCTTTCAATTTGTAAAGAAAAACAACGGGCTAGTGCTTTAGTTTTAGTAGCCCACACCCCTATATACTCGATGTTTTTTCGTATATTGAGGAGTAAATTTCAACCAAAAGTCCTCTTTATAAAATACAATTGGAAGATTGCTCCTGAAATATATTTTGGGTGTGTGTAGGGGGGTTTCCCTTCTTTCAATTTGTAAAGAAAAACAACGGGCTAGTGCTTTAGTTTTAGTAGCCCACACCCCTATATACTCGATGTTTTTTCGTATATTGAGGAGTAAATTTCAACCAAAAATCCTCTTTATAAAATACAATTGGAAGATTGCTCCTGAAATATATTTTGGGTGTGTGTAGGGGGGTTTCCCTTCTTTCAATTTGTAAAGAAAAACAACGGGCTAGTGCTTTAGTTTTAGTAGCCCACACCCCTATATACTCGATGTTTTTTCGTATATTGAGGAGTAAATTTCAACCAAAAGTCCTCTTTATAAAATACAATTGGAAGATTGCTCCTGAAATATATTTTGGGTGTGTGTAGGGGGGTTTCCCTTCTTTCAATTTGTAAAGAAAAACAACGGGCTAGTGCTTTAGTTTTAGTAGCCCACACCCCTATATACTCGATGTTTTTTCGTATATTGAGGAGTAAATTTCAACCAAAAATCCTCTTTATAAAATACAATTGGAAGATTGCTCCTGAAATATATTTTGGGTGTGTGTAGGGGGGTTTCCCTTCTTTCAATTTGTAAAGAAAAACAACGGGCTAGTGCTTTAGTTTTAGTAGCCCACACCCCTATATACTCGATGTTTTTTCGTATATTGAGGAGTAAATTTCAACCAAAAGTCCTCTTTATAAAATACAATTGGAAGATTGCTCCTGAAATATATTTTGGGTGTGTGTAGGGGGGTTTCCCTTCTTTCAATTTGTAAAGAAAAACAACGGGCTAGTGCTTTAGTTTTAGTAGCCCACACCCCTATATACTCGATGTTTTTTCGTATATTGAGGAGTAAATTTCAACCAAAAGTCCTCTTTATAAAATACAATTGGAAGATTGCTCCTGAAATATATTTTGGGTGTGTGTAGGGGGGTTTCCCTTCTTTCAATTTGTAAAGAAAAACAACGGGCTAGTGCTTTAGTTTTAGTAGCCCACACCCCTATATACTCGATGTTTTTTCGTATATTGAGGAGTAAATTTCAACCAAAAGTCCTCTTTATAAAATACAATTGGAAGATTGCTCCTGAAATATATTTTGGGTGTGTGTAGGGGGGTTTCCCTTCTTTCAATTTGTAAAGAAAAACAACGGGCTAGTGCTTTAGTTTTAGTAGCCCACACCCCTATATACTCGATGTTTTTTCGTATATTGAGGAGTAAATTTCAACCAAAAGTCCTCTTTATAAAATACAATTGGAAGATTGCTCCTGAAATATATTTTGGGTGTGTGTAGGGGGGTTTCCCTTCTTTCAATTTGTAAAGAAAAACAACGGGCTAGTGCTTTAGTTTTAGTAGCCCACACCCCTATATACTCGATGTTTTTTCGTATATTGAGGAGTAAATTTCAACCAAAAATCCTCTTTATAAAATACAATTGGAAGATTGCTCCTGAAATATATTTTGGGTGTGTGTAGGGGGGTTTCCCTTCTTTCAATTTGTAAAGAAAAACAACGGGCTAGTGCTTTAGTTTTAGTAGCCCACACCCCTATATACTCGATGTTTTTTCGTATATTGAGGAGTAAATTTCAACCAAAAGTCCTCTTTATAAAATACAATTGGAAGATTGCTCCTGAAATATATTTTGGGTGTGTGTAGGGGGGTTTCCCTTCTTTCAATTTGTAAAGAAAAACAACGGGCTAGTGCTTTAGTTTTAGTAGCCCACACCCCTATATACTCGATGTTTTTTCGTATATTGAGGAGTAAATTTCAACCAAAAGTCCTCTTTATAAAATACAATTGGAAGATTGCTCCTGAAATATATTTTGGGTGTGTGTAGGGGGGTTTCCCTTCTTTCAATTTGTAAAGAAAAACAACGGGCTAGTGCTTTAGTTTTAGTAGCCCACACCCCTATATACTCGATGTTTTTTCGTATATTGAGGAGTAAATTTCAACCAAAAGTCCTCTTTATAAAATACAATTGGAAGATTGCTCCTGAAATATATTTTGGGTGTGTGTAGGGGGGTTTCCCTTCTTTCAATTTGTAAAGAAAAACAACGGGCTAGTGCTTTAGTTTTAGTAGCCCACACCCCTATATACTCGATGTTTTTTCGTATATTGAGGAGTAAATTTCAACCAAAAGTCCTCTTTATAAAATACAATTGGAAGATTGCTCCTGAAATATATTTTGGGTGTGTGTAGGGGGGTTTCCCTTCTTTCAATTTGTAAAGAAAAACAACGGGCTAGTGCTTTAGTTTTAGTAGCCCACACCCCTATATACTCGATGTTTTTTCGTATATTGAGGAGTAAATTTCAACCAAAAGTCCTCTTTATAAAATACAATTGGAAGATTGCTCCTGAAATATATTTTGGGTGTGTGTAGGGGGGTTTCCCTTCTTTCAATTTGTAAAGAAAAACAACGGGCTAGTGCTTTAGTTTTAGTAGCCCACACCCCTATATACTCGATGTTTTTTCGTATATTGAGGAGTAAATTTCAACCAAAAGTCCTCTTTATAAAATACAATTGGAAGATTGCTCCTGAAATATATTTTGGGTGTGTGTAGGGGGGTTTCCCTTCTTTCAATTTGTAAAGAAAAACAACGGGCTAGTGCTTTAGTTTTAGTAGCCCACACCCCTATATACTCGATGTTTTTTCGTATATTGAGGAGTAAATTTCAACCAAAAGTCCTCTTTATAAAATACAATTGGAAGATTGCTCCTGAAATATATTTTGGGTGTGTGTAGGGGGGTTTCCCTTCTTTCAATTTGTAAAGAAAAACAACGGGCTAGTGCTTTAGTTTTAGTAGCCCACACCCCTATATACTCGATGTTTTTTCGTATATTGAGGAGTAAATTTCAACCAAAAGTCCTCTTTATAAAATACAATTGGAAGATTGCTCCTGAAATATATTTTGGGTGTGTGTAGGGGGGTTTCCCTTCTTTCAATTTGTAAAGAAAAACAACGGGCTAGTGCTTTAGTTTTAGTAGCCCACACCCCTATATACTCGATGTTTTTTCGTATATTGAGGAGTAAATTTCAACCAAAAGTCCTCTTTATAAAATACAATTGGAAGATTGCTCCTGAAATATATTTTGGGTGTGTGTAGGGGGGTTTCCCTTCTTTCAATTTGTAAAGAAAAACAACGGGCTAGTGCTTTAGTTTTAGTAGCCCACACCCCTATATACTCGATGTTTTTTCGTATATTGAGGAGTAAATTTCAACCAAAAGTCCTCTTTATAAAATACAATTGGAAGATTGCTCCTGAAATATATTTTGGGTGTGTGTAGGGGGGTTTCCCTTCTTTCAATTTGTAAAGAAAAACAACGGGCTAGTGCTTTAGTTTTAGTAGCCCACACCCCTATATACTCGATGTTTTTTCGTATATTGAGGAGTAAATTTCAACCAAAAGTCCTCTTTATAAAATACAATTGGAAGATTGCTCCTGAAATATATTTTGGGTGTGTGTAGGGGGGTTTCCCTTCTTTCAATTTGTAAAGAAAAACAACGGGCTAGTGCTTTAGTTTTAGTAGCCCACACCCCTATATACTCGATGTTTTTTCGTATATTGAGGAGTAAATTTCAACCAAAAGTCCTCTTTATAAAATACAATTGGAAGATTGCTCCTGAAATATATTTTGGGTGTGTGTAGGGGGGTTTCCCTTCTTTCAATTTGTAAAGAAAAACAACGGGCTAGTGCTTTAGTTTTAGTAGCCCACACCCCTATATACTCGATGTTTTTTCGTATATTGAGGAGTAAATTTCAACCAAAAGTCCTCTTTATAAAATACAATTGGAAGATTGCTCCTGAAATATATTTTGGGTGTGTGTAGGGGGGTTTCCCTTCTTTCAATTTGTAAAGAAAAACAACGGGCTAGTGCTTTAGTTTTAGTAGCCCACACCCCTATATACTCGATGTTTTTTCGTATATTGAGGAGTAAATTTCAACCAAAAGTCCTCTTTATAAAATACAATTGGAAGATTGCTCCTGAAATATATTTTGGGTGTGTGTAGGGGGGTTTCCCTTCTTTCAATTTGTAAAGAAAAACAACGGGCTAGTGCTTTAGTTTTAGTAGCCCACACCCCTATATACTCGATGTTTTTTCGTATATTGAGGAGTAAATTTCAACCAAAAGTCCTCTTTATAAAATACAATTGGAAGATTGCTCCTGAAATATATTTTGGGTGTGTGTAGGGGGGTTTCCCTTCTTTCAATTTGTAAAGAAAAACAACGGGCTAGTGCTTTAGTTTTAGTAGCCCACACCCCTATATACTCGATGTTTTTTCGTATATTGAGGAGTAAATTTCAACCAAAAGTCCTCTTTATAAAATACAATTGGAAGATTGCTCCTGAAATATATTTTGGGTGTGTGTAGGGGGGTTTCCCTTCTTTCAATTTGTAAAGAAAAACAACGGGCTAGTGCTTTAGTTTTAGTAGCCCACACCCCTATATACTCGATGTTTTTTCGTATATTGAGGAGTAAATTTCAACCAAAAGTCCTCTTTATAAAATACAATTGGAAGATTGCTCCTGAAATATATTTTGGGTGTGTGTAGGGGGGTTTCCCTTCTTTCAATTTGTAAAGAAAAACAACGGGCTAGTGCTTTAGTTTTAGTAGCCCACACCCCTATATACTCGATGTTTTTTCGTATATTGAGGAGTAAATTTCAACCAAAAGTCCTCTTTATAAAATACAATTGGAAGATTGCTCCTGAAATATATTTTGGGTGTGTGTAGGGGGGTTTCCCTTCTTTCAATTTGTAAAGAAAAACAACGGGCTAGTGCTTTAGTTTTAGTAGCCCACACCCCTATATACTCGATGTTTTTTCGTATATTGAGGAGTAAATTTCAACCAAAAGTCCTCTTTATAAAATACAATTGGAAGATTGCTCCTGAAATATATTTTGGGTGTGTGTAGGGGGGTTTCCCTTCTTTCAATTTGTAAAGAAAAACAACGGGCTAGTGCTTTAGTTTTAGTAGCCCACACCCCTATATACTCGATGTTTTTTCGTATATTGAGGAGTAAATTTCAACCAAAAGTCCTCTTTATAAAATACAATTGGAAGATTGCTCCTGAAATATATTTTGGGTGTGTGTAGGGGGGTTTCCCTTCTTTCAATTTGTAAAGAAAAACAACGGGCTAGTGCTTTAGTTTTAGTAGCCCACACCCCTATATACTCGATGTTTTTTCGTATATTGAGGAGTAAATTTCAACCAAAAGTCCTCTTTATAAAATACAATTGGAAGATTGCTCCTGAAATATATTTTGGGTGTGTGTAGGGGGGTTTCCCTTCTTTCAATTTGTAAAGAAAAACAACGGGCTAGTGCTTTAGTTTTAGTAGCCCACACCCCTATATACTCGATGTTTTTTCGTATATTGAGGAGTAAATTTCAACCAAAAGTCCTCTTTATAAAATACAATTGGAAGATTGCTCCTGAAATATATTTTGGGTGTGTGTAGGGGGGTTTCCCTTCTTTCAATTTGTAAAGAAAAACAACGGGCTAGTGCTTTAGTTTTAGTAGCCCACACCCCTATATACTCGATGTTTTTTCGTATATTGAGGAGTAAATTTCAACCAAAAGTCCTCTTTATAAAATACAATTGGAAGATTGCTCCTGAAATATATTTTGGGTGTGTGTAGGGGGGTTTCCCTTCTTTCAATTTGTAAAGAAAAACAACGGGCTAGTGCTTTAGTTTTAGTAGCCCACACCCCTATATACTCGATGTTTTTTCGTATATTGAGGAGTAAATTTCAACCAAAAGTCCTCTTTATAAAATACAATTGGAAGATTGCTCCTGAAATATATTTTGGGTGTGTGTAGGGGGGTTTCCCTTCTTTCAATTTGTAAAGAAAAACAACGGGCTAGTGCTTTAGTTTTAGTAGCCCACACCCCTATATACTCGATGTTTTTTCGTATATTGAGGAGTAAATTTCAACCAAAAGTCCTCTTTATAAAATACAATTGGAAGATTGCTCCTGAAATATATTTTGGGTGTGTGTAGGGGGGTTTCCCTTCTTTCAATTTGTAAAGAAAAACAACGGGCTAGTGCTTTAGTTTTAGTAGCCCACACCCCTATATACTCGATGTTTTTTCGTATATTGAGGAGTAAATTTCAACCAAAAGTCCTCTTTATAAAATACAATTGGAAGATTGCTCCTGAAATATATTTTGGGTGTGTGTAGGGGGGTTTCCCTTCTTTCAATTTGTAAAGAAAAACAACGGGCTAGTGCTTTAGTTTTAGTAGCCCACACCCCTATATACTCGATGTTTTTTCGTATATTGAGGAGTAAATTTCAACCAAAAGTCCTCTTTATAAAATACAATTGGAAGATTGCTCCTGAAATATATTTTGGGTGTGTGTAGGGGGGTTTCCCTTCTTTCAATTTGTAAAGAAAAACAACGGGCTAGTGCTTTAGTTTTAGTAGCCCACACCCCTATATACTCGATGTTTTTTCGTATATTGAGGAGTAAATTTCAACCAAAAGTCCTCTTTATAAAATACAATTGGAAGATTGCTCCTGAAATATATTTTGGGTGTGTGTAGGGGGGTTTCCCTTCTTTCAATTTGTAAAGAAAAACAACGGGCTAGTGCTTTAGTTTTAGTAGCCCACACCCCTATATACTCGATGTTTTTTCGTATATTGAGGAGTAAATTTCAACCAAAAGTCCTCTTTATAAAATACAATTGGAAGATTGCTCCTGAAATATATTTTGGGTGTGTGTAGGGGGGTTTCCCTTCTTTCAATTTGTAAAGAAAAACAACGGGCTAGTGCTTTAGTTTTAGTAGCCCACACCCCTATATACTCGATGTTTTTTCGTATATTGAGGAGTAAATTTCAACCAAAAATCCTCTTTATAAAATACAATTGGAAGATTGCTCCTGAAATATATTTTGGGTGTGTGTAGGGGGGTTTCCCTTCTTTCAATTTGTAAAGAAAAACAACGGGCTAGTGCTTTAGTTTTAGTAGCCCACACCCCTATATACTCGATGTTTTTTCGTATATTGAGGAGTAAATTTCAACTAAAAGTCCTCTTTATAAAATACAATTGGAAGATTGCTCCTGAAATATATTTTGGGTGTGTGTAGGGGGGTTTCCCTTCTTTCAATTTGTAAAGAAAAACAACGGGCTAGTGCTTTAGTTTTAGTAGCCCACACCCCTATATACTCGATGTTTTTTCGTATATTGAGGAGTAAATTTCAACCAAAAGTCCTCTTTTTAAAATACAATTGGAAGATTGCTCCTGAAATATATTTTGGGTGTGTGTAGGGGGGTTTCCCTTCTTTCAATTTGTAAAGAAAAACAACGGGCTAGTGCTTTAGTTTTAGTAGCCCACACCCCTATATACTCGATGTTTTTTCGTATATTGAGGAGTAAATTTCAACCAAAAGTCCTCTTTATAAAATACAATTGGAAGATTGCTCCTGAAATATATTTTGGGTGTGTGTAGGGGGGTTTCCCTTCTTTCAATTTGTAAAGAAAAACAACGGGCTAGTGCTTTAGTTTTAGTAGCCCACACCCCTATATACTCGATGTTTTTTCGTATATTGAGGAGTAAATTTCAACCAAAAGTCCTCTTTATAAAATACAATTGGAAGATTGCTCCTGAAATATATTTTGGGTGTTTGTAGGGGGGTTTCCCTTCTTTCAATTTGTAAAGAAAAACAACGGGCTAGTGCTTTAGTTTTAGTAGCCCACACCCCTATATACTCGATGTTTTTTCGTATATTGAGGAGTAAATTTCAACCAAAAGTCCTCTTTATAAAATACAATTGGAAGATTGCTCCTGAAATATATTTTGGGTGTGTGTAGGGGGGTTTCCCTTCTTTCAATTTGTAAAGAAAAACATCGGGCTAGTGCTTTAGTTTTAGTAGCCCACACCCCTATATACTCGATGTTTTTTCGTATATTGAGGAGTAAATTTCAACCAAAAATCCTCTTTATAAAATACAATTGGAAGATTGCTCCTGAAATATATTTTGGGTGTGTGTAGGGGGGTTTCCCTTCTTTCAATTTGTAAAGAAAAACAACGGGCTAGTGCTTTAGTTTTAGTAGTCCACACCCCTATATACTCGATGTTTTTTCGTATATTGAGGAGTAAATTTCAACTAAAAGTCCTCTTTATAAAATACAATTGGAAGATTGCTCCTGAAATATATTTTGGGTGTGTGTAGGGGGGTTTCCCTTCTTTCAATTTGTAAAGAAAAACAACGGGCTAGTGCTTTAGTTTTAGTAGCCCACACCCCTATATACTCGATGTTTTTTCGTATATTGAGGAGTAAATTTCAACCAAAAATCCTCTTTATAAAATACAATTGGAAGATTGCTCCTGAAATATATTTTGGGTGTGTGTAGGGGGGTTTCCCTTCTTTCAATTTGTAAAGAAAAACAACGGGCTAGTGCTTTAGTTTTAGTAGTCCACACCCCTATATACTCGATGTTTTTTCGTATATTGAGGAGTAAATTTCAACTAAAAGTCCTCTTTATAAAATACAATTGGAAGATTGCTCCTGAAATATATTTTGGGTGTGTGTAGGGGGGTTTCCCTTCTTTCAATTTGTAAAGAAAAACAACGGGCTAGTGCTTTAGTTTTAGTAGCCCACACCCCTATATACTCGATGTTTTTTCGTATATTGAGGAGTAAATTTCAACCAAAAGTCCTCTTTATAAAATACAATTGGAAGATTGCTCCTGAAATATATTTTGGGTGTGTGTAGGGGGGTTTCCCTTCTTTCAATTTGTAAAGAAAAACAACGGGCTAGTGCTTTAGTTTTAGTAGCCCACACCCCTATATACTCGATGTTTTTTCGTATATTGAGGAGTAAATTTCAACCAAAAGTCCTCTTTATAAAATACAATTGGAAGATTGCTCCTGAAATATATTTTGGGTGTGTGTAGGGGGGTTTCCCTTCTTTCAATTTGTAAAGAAAAACAACGGGCTAGTGCTTTAGTTTTAGTAGCCCACACCCCTATATACTCGATGTTTTTTCGTATATTGAGGAGTAAATTTCAACCAAAAATCCTCTTTATAAAATACAATTGGAAGATTGCTCCTGAAATATATTTTGGGTGTGTGTAGGGGGGTTTCCCTTCTTTCAATTTGTAAAGAAAAACAACGGGCTAGTGCTTTAGTTTTAGTAGCCCACACCCCTATATACTCGATGTTTTTTCGTATATTGAGGAGTAAATTTCAACTAAAAGTCCTCTTTATAAAATACAATTGGAAGATTGCTCCTGAAATATATTTTGGGTGTGTGTAGGGGGGTTTCCCTTCTTTCAATTTGTAAAGAAAAACAACGGGCTAGTGCTTTAGTTTTAGTAGCCCACACCCCTATATACTCGATGTTTTTTCGTATATTGAGGAGTAAATTTCAACCAAAAGTCCTCTTTTTAAAATACAATTGGAAGATTGCTCCTGAAATATATTTTGGGTGTGTGTAGGGGGGTTTCCCTTCTTTCAATTTGTAAAGAAAAACAACGGGCTAGTGCTTTAGTTTTAGTAGCCCACACCCCTATATACTCGATGTTTTTTCGTATATTGAGGAGTAAATTTCAACCAAAAATCCTCTTTATAAAATACAATTGGAAGATTGCTCCTGAAATATATTTTGGGTGTGTGTAGGGGGGTTTCCCTTCTTTCAATTTGTAAAGAAAAACAACGGGCTAGTGCTTTAGTTTTAGTAGCCCACACCCCTATATACTCGATGTTTTTTCGTATATTGAGGAGTAAATTTCAACCAAAAGTCCTCTTTATAAAATACAATTGGAAGATTGCTCCTGAAATATATTTTGGGTGTGTGTAGGGGGGTTTCCCTTCTTTCAATTTGTAAAGAAAAACAACGGGCTAGTGCTTTAGTTTTAGTAGCCCACACCCCTATATACTCGATGTTTTTTCGTATATTGAGGAGTAAATTTCAACCAAAAGTCCTCTTTATAAAATACAATTGGAAGATTGCTCCTGAAATATATTTTGGGTGTGTGTAGGGGGGTTTCCCTTCTTTCAATTTGTAAACAAAAACAACGGGCTAGTGCTTTAGTTTTAGTACCCCGCACCCCTATATATACTCTATGTTTCTTCCGTATATTGAAGAGTAATCTAGAATGAATTTTCTTTCTGATAAAGATTGATTGGAAGATTGCTCCTAAATCAAATTTCGGGTGTGTGAAGGGGAGTTTCCCTTCTTTCAATTTGTAAACAAAAGCAAATAGTTAGTGCTTTACTTTTATTAGCCCATTACAGACGTTTAGCGAAAAATGTCAAGGCTTATTAAGCTCCCCCCTCCTCCTCGGGCTAGATAGGGTTAAGGGGGCTACGGCCTTCTCCACCATTAACCCCACTTATTTTTGTTTTGAAGCAAGATAATACGCGAAAAAGAGCATTGTGAAACAGAAATATAATTCGCACTGTATAGGCTTTTTAAGTGGTGTATAATGCAAATTAACTTTCAATACCCAAGAAATTTTCTCGCTTGGTCACTTGTTTCTATAGCTGTTATTCTGACTCTCTTTTGTTATCAACACTGGCGTACAGATGGAGAGGGGGATGGCTTTTGTGGGCTGGAGCCCTCATAAATTCCAACCATTTTTTTTTTCAATTCCCTCGAAGTTATATACAAAAAAATATGAATTTATATATATGTATATATGTCCGTGTGAGGGTGTGTCAGTGTGATGGTGTGTGTTTATGTGTGTGTGTGTACGCGCACTTGCCACTTGTTAATACAAACGTATTGAAGGAATTAGGGAACTCGCTCCACATACCCGAAATTTCTTTATGGATCAATCTTCCCAGGAGGGTGGGATCACTATTTTTTTTTAACTTTAGGACTAGCCCCTTGTTTGTAAGTTCCCTAGATTGCAAATATGTGAAACCCCCTACAAACAACTGAAAGCTCTACCAGGAGCAATCTTTCTATTTGCTTTCAACAGGCAATCTTTTTCCATTATATCATTCTCAATATTTTTAAAACATCGAGTATATTATAGGAGTGCGGGCAACTAAACAAATCAGCCCTAGCCCTTCTTAGTATCCAAAAATTGAAATGAGGTTTCATAAACTTCCTACAAACAACCGAATGGTCTTCTAGGAGCTATATTTCCGTTTGCTATCAGGAGGTTTTTTAATTTTATTTAATCCCCAATTACTGTCAACACTAAAATAAGGACAAAACAAGGATATAAATAATATATAGGAGTGTGGGCTACTGAAATGTAGGCACTAACCCCCCCCCCCCTTTATAAACGAATTGACAGAAGGGAAACTCCCCTCCACAAACACCCGAAATTTCTTTCAGGGGCAATCTTCACTTTTGCTTTTCAGTCAAGAATACTTTCATTTGTATTCACCCCTCAATAGTAAAAAAGAAATACTTTTTAAAAGGGCACAAATAATAAGAGAGGGCCAGTGAACCTTATCAAAGGACAAGCCCCTTCATTCTATCAATACAGTGCGTATCAATAAAAACTGGACAGTTTTGAAAAGTCTATCAAAAATTCTTTTCAAATTATGATGTCTATATTTTGATGTTTATAGATGCTCTGAAACCTTATATTTTAAATGCAATTTTAAGAAATAAATTTTGTTCATGCTTGAACGAACACGAGATTTGTCAAGGGTTCAAAAATAGGTTTGTGCAGAAATGAGAGGAAACAAAATATATGGTCATTAGACTTCCTGCTAAGCAGTAAACTTCCTCTTAACATTTTCATTAGTTTTGCCATTGTTTTTAAAATTATGTTTCAAAATTCACTCACAAACTTATTTAGTTACTTAAAAAAAAAATTATTTTTTAGGATTGCATATTTAATAATTGATAAAAGTCAACCCAAGAAATGCCTAATTGCATTTTTTTTTGGCCTCAATTAGAGGATTTTATTTACAACAAAACAACATAACACATTATGAAAATGAGCATACATGACATTACAGGAAATTTCAGAAATTAAAACAAAAATTTACATAATAATGTAATTGTGCAATAATCTTACGTAATCTTTAACATAAATTTAAAAAAACATTAAATGGAAACATGAAATTCACAGTGTTTCAAATATATTCCATAATCTCTTTGGGTAGATGAACATATCTTTTCCTGTACCGAGGTTTCATTTCTATTCTTCTTTCTATTTCTCTTAAAAATATGAATTTCAGATCCAGTTTAATTTGACCAGTAAAATTATTACTGGTCCAGCAAAAATTGTACTGGCCCAGTTTAATTTGACCAGTAAAATTATTACTGGTCCAGCAAAAATTGTACTGGTCCAGTTTAATTTGACCAGTAAAATTATTACTGGTCCAGCAAAAATTGTACTGGTCCAGTTTAATTTGACCAGTAAAATTATTACTGGTCCAGCAAAAATTGTGCTGGCCCAGTTTAATTTGACCAGTAAAATTATTACTGGTCCAGCAAAAATTGTACTGGTCCAGTTTAATTTGACCAGTAAAATTATTACTGGTCCAGCAAAAATTGTACTGGTCCAGTATAATTTGACCAGTAAAATTACTGGTCCACCACAATTTGTACTGGTCCAGTTCAATTGGACCAGTAAAATTATTACTGGTCCAGTTAGTTTGACCAGTATATTTGTTACTGGTCCAGTTAAAATTATACTGGTCCAGTTAAATTTGACCATCAAAAAATTACTGGTCCAGCTTATAGCAGACCAGTATATTTTGTTCCAATTTCCAGAGTTACCAATTAAATTTTACTGGTGTAACTGGTCCAGCCTTACTGGTTTTTCCTTCTGGGATTGCCTTTCTTTTCGTTTCCACTCATGTTTCTTAAAACGATGACTTTGTGAATGCACCAAAGTGCGATAGTCAGAAGTAAAACTAATTTTTCGTCTACTTCATGTTTAAACAAAATTTTAATGATTGATTTCTAAATCTTTATGAAATATCTGCTGGATTATTTTTTTCAAAAATTCAAAGAATGGTTTGTTCAAATCACAAGAAATGAAAGCGTGATGAATATCTTCCTCTACTTCACAACGAGAACAGATGTTATCATTTACCAAACCCCTAATTGTTAATTGTTAGTTGTTAATAGGGTGAATTTGCTGTACTTTATTCAAATCATTATAATTGTGTGTTAGATAGGATATTAAATTATCAATTCTAACAGAAAAGGATTTATCTGCTTGTTGCATAAAATAAAATGGTTTGAATTGATTACAAGCTCTCAAATTCCTAATTACAAATTGGGTCATTCTTGGTTGACAAAAAATGTTAGTATGAAAGAATATTCATTGCTAAAAAAATAATTTATTGAAATGAAAACGTAAAGTAAATATACAGCTTTGTACGTGACATTTGCGACCAAAATCTGAAAACTATGGCAAAAATAATCTGCTGATTGGCAAGAAGTCTTATAACCATACACTTCATTTCCTACCACTTAGCGCAATCCTATATTTGAACCCCCGACAAAACCATCTCGTGTGCACTCAAGCATGAACAAATAAAAAAAAAAAACATTTTGAATTTGATCGATAAGATTTCAGAGCATCTATGAACATCAAAATATAGACATCATAATTCAAAAGGGTATTTTGATAGACGTTTCATAACTGTCCCGTTTTTATTGATACGCACTGTAAAATTGAAAAAAAAGGGTCACCCCCTTCAAAAATACGATAGCTTTCTTCATTTATCAGGAACTTTTTTTTTTACATACTCCTCAATATTCTTAAAACTGGAGTATATAGAAGTGTGGGCTACTAAAACTAAAGTACTAGCCCTTTCTTTTTGTTTACAAATTGAGAGATATTAACCCCCCCCCCCTCCACAAACCCAAAATATGTTTCAGGAGCAATCTTCCAATTGTATTTTATAAAGAGGACTTATAGTTCAAATTTACTCCTCAATATATATAAAAACGTGGAATATATAGGAATGTATATGAGTGTGGGCTACTAAAACGAAGGCACAAGCCCCTTGTTTTTCTTTACAAATTGAAAGAAGGGAAACCCCCCTCCACACACCCAAAATATATTTCAGGAGCAATCTTCCAATTGTATTTTATAAAGAGGACTTTTAGTTGAAATTTACTCCTCAATATACGAAAACACACAGAGTATATAGGGGTGTGGGCTACTAAAATTAAAGCACTAGCCCGTTGTTTTTCTTTACAAATTAAAAGAAGGGAAACCCCCTTACACACACCCAAAATAAATTTCAGGAGCAATCTTCCAATTGTATTTTATAAAGAGGACTTTTAGTTCAAATTTACTCCTCAATATATATAAAAACGTGGAATATATAGGAGTGTATATGAGTGTGGGCTACTAAATCGAAGGCACAAGCCCCTTGTTTTTCTTTACAAATTGAAAGAAGGGAAACCCCCCTACACACACCCAAAATATATTTCAGGAGCAATCTTCAAATTGTATTTTATAAAGAGGGCTTTTAGTTGAAATTTACTCCTCAATATATATAAAAATGTGGCATATAGGAATGTATATGAGTGTGGGCTACTAAAACGAAGGCACTAGCCCCTTGTTTTTCTTTACGAATTGAAAGAAAGGAAACCCCCCTCCACACACCAAAAATATATTTCAGGAGCAATCTTCCAATTGTATTTTATAAAGAGGACTTTTAGTTCAAATTTACTCCTCAATACACGAAAAAACATAGAGTATATAGGGGTAAGGGCTACTAAAACTAAAGCACTAGCCCGTTGTTTTTCTTTACAAATTGAAAGAAGGGAAACCCCCCTCCACACACCCAAAATATATTTCAGGAGCAATCTTCCAATTGTATTTTATAAAGAGGACTTTTAGTTCAAATTTACTCCTCAATACACGAAAAAACATAGAGTATATCGGGGTAAGGGCTACTAAAACTAAAGGACTAGCCCGTTGTTTTTCTTTACAAATTGAAAGAAGGGAAACCCCCCTCCACACACCCAAAATATATTTCAGGAGCAATTTTCCAATTGTATTTTATAAAGAGGACTTTTAGTTCAAATTTACTCCTCAATATATATAAAAACGTGGAATATATAGGAATGTATATGAGTGTGGGCTACAAAAACTAAGGCACTAGCCCGTTGTTTTTCTTTACAAATTGAAAGAAGGGAAACCCCCCTCCACACACCCAAAATATATTTCAGGAGCAATCTTCCAATTGTATTTTATAAAGAGGACTTTTAGTTCAAATTTACTCCTCAATATACGAAAAAACCTAGAGTATATAGAGGTGTGGGCTACTAAAACTAAAGCACTAGCCCCTTGTTTTTCTTTACAAATTGAAAGAAGGGAAACCCCCCTACACACACCCAAAATATATTTCAGGAGCAATCTTCCAATTGTATTTTATAAAGAGGACTTTTAGTTCAAATTTACTCCTCAATATATATAAAAACGTGGAATATATAGAAATGTATATGAGTGTGGGCTACTAAAACGAAGGCACTAGCCCCTTGTTTTTCTTTACGAATTGAAAGAAAGGAAACCCCCCTCCACACACCAAAAATATATTTCAGGAGCAATCTTCCAATTGTATTTTATAAAGAGGACTTTTAGTTCAAATTTACTCCTCAATACACGAAAAAACATAGAGTATATCGGGGTAAGGGCTACTAAAACTAAAGGACTAGCCCGTTGTTTTTCTTTACAAATTGAAAGAAGGGAAACCCCCCTCCACACACCCAAAATATATTTCAGGAGCAATTTTCCAATTGTATTTTATAAAGAGGACTTTTAGTTCAAATTTACTCCTCAATATATATAAAAACGTGGAATATATAGGAATGTATATGAGTGTGGGCTACAAAAACTAAGGCACTAGCCCGTTGTTTTTCTTTACAAATTGAAAGAAGGGAAACCCCCCTCCACACACCCAAAATATATTTCAGGAGCAATCTTCCAATTGTATTTTATAAAGAGGACTTTTAGTTCAAATTTACTCCTCAATATACGAAAAAACCTAGAGTATATAGAGGTGTGGGCTACTAAAACTAAAGCACTAGCCCCTTGTTTTTCTTTACAAATTGAAAGAAGGGAAACCCCCCTACACACACCCAAAATATATTTCAGGAGCAATCTTCCAATTGTATTTTATAAAGAGGACTTTTAGTTGAAATTTACTCCTCAATATATATAAAAACGTGGAATATATAGGAATGTAGATGAGTGTGGGCTACTAAAACGAAGGCACTAGCCCCTTGTTTTTCTTTACAAATTGAAAGAAGGGAAACCCCCCTCCACACTACAAAAATATATTTCAGGAGCAATCTTCCAATTGTATTTTATAAAGAGGACTTTTAGTTCAAATTTACTCCTCAATATATATAAAAACGTGGAATATATAGGAATGTATATGAGTGTGGGCTACAAAAACTAAGGCACTAGCCCGTTGTTTTTCTTTACAAATTGAAAGAAGGGAAACCCCCCTCCACACACCCAAAATATATTTCAGGAGCAATCTTCCAATTGTATTTTATAAAGAGGACTTTTAGTTCAAATTTACTCCTCAATATACGAAAAAACCTAGAGTATATAGAGGTGTGGGCTACTAAAACTAAAGCACTAGCCCCTTGTTTTTCTTTACAAATTGAAAGAAGGGAAACCCCCCTACACACACCCAAAATATATTTCAGGAGCAATCTTCCAATTGTATTTTATAAAGAGGACTTTTAGTTGAAATTTACTCCTCAATATATATAAAAACGTGGAATATATAGGAATGTATATGAGTGTGGGCTACTAAAACGAAGGCACTAGCCCCTTGTTTTTCTTTACAAATTGAAAGAAGGGAAACCCCCCTCCACACTACAAAAATATATTTCAGGAGCAATCTTCCAATTGTATTTTATAAAGAGGACTTTTAGTTGAAATTTACTCCTCAATACACGAAAATACATAGAGTGTATAGGGGTGTGGGCTACTAAAACTAAAGCACTAGCCCGTTGTTTTTCTTTACAAATTGAAAGAAGGGAAACCCCCCTCCACACTACAAAAATATATTTCAGGAGCAATCTTCCAATTGTATTTTATAAAGAGGACTTTTAGTTCAAATTTACTCCTCAATATATATAAAAACGTGGAATATATAGGAATGTATATGAGTGTGGGCTACAAAAACTTTGGCACTAGCCCGTTGTTTTTCTTTACAAATTGAAAGAAGGGAAACCCCCCTCCACACACCCAAAATATATTTCAGGAGCAATCTTCCAATTGTATTTTATAAAGAGACTTTTAGTTCAAATTTACTCCTCAATATACGAAAAAACCTAGAGTATATAGAGGTGTGGGCTACTAAAACTAAAGCACTAGCCCCTTGTTTTTCTTTACAAATTGAAAGAAGGGAAACCCCCCTACACACACCCAAAATATATTTCAGGAGCAATCTTCCAATTGTATTTTATAAAGAGGACTTTTAGTTGAAATTTACTCCTCAATATATATAAAAACGTGGAATATATAGGAATGTAGATGAGTGTGGGCTACTAAAACGAAGGCACTAGCCCCTTGTTTTTCTTTACAAATTGAAAGAAGGGAAACCCCCCTCCACACTACAAAAATATATTTCAGGAGCAATCTTCCAATTGTATTTTATAAAGAGGACTTTTAGTTCAAATTTACTCCTCAATATATATAAAAACGTGGAATATATAGGAATGTATATGAGTGTGGGCTACAAAAACTAAGGCACTAGCCCGTTGTTTTTCTTTACAAATTGAAAGAAGGGAAACCCCCCTCCACACACCCAAAATATATTTCAGGAGCAATCTTCCAATTGTATTTTATAAAGAGGACTTTTAGTTCAAATTTACTCCTCAATATACGAAAAAACCTAGAGTATATAGAGGTGTGGGCTACTAAAACTAAAGCACTAGCCCCTTGTTTTTCTTTACAAATTGAAAGAAGGGAAACCCCCCTACACACACCCAAAATATATTTCAGGAGCAATCTTCCAATTGTATTTTATAAAGAGGACTTTTAGTTGAAATTTACTCCTCAATATATATAAAAACGTGGAATATATAGGAATGTATATGAGTGTGGGCTACTAAAACGAAGGCACAAGCCCCTTGTTTTTCTTTACAAATTGAAAGAAGGGAAACCCCCCTCCACACTACAAAAATATATTTCAGGAGCAATCTTCCAATTGTATTTTATAAAGAGGACTTTTAGTTGAAATTTACTCCTCAATACACGAAAATACATAAAGTGTATAGGGGTGTGGGCTACTAAAACTAAAGCACTAGCCCGTTGTTTTTCTTTACAAATTGAAAGAAGGGAAATCCCCCTCCACACACCCAAAATATATTTCAGGAGCATTCTTCCAATTGTATTTTATAAAGAGGACTTTTAGTTCAAATTTACTCCTCAATATATATAAAAACGTGGAATATATAGGAGTATATAAGGGTGTGGGCTACTAAAATTAAAGCACTAGCCCGTTGTGTTTCTTTACGAATTGAAAGAAGGGAAACCCCCCTACACACACCCAAAATAAATTTCAGGAGCAATCTTCCAATTGTATTTTATAAAGAGGACTTTTAGTTCAAATTTACTCCTCAATATATATAAAAATTAGGAATATATAGGAGTGTATATGAGTGTGGGCTACTAAAACGAAGGCACAAGCCCCTTGTTTTTCTTTACAAATTGAAAGAAGGGAAACCCCCCTCCACACACCCAAAATATATTTCAGGAGCAATCTTCCAATTGTATTTTATAAAGAGGACTTTTAGTTGAAATTTACTCCTCAATATACGAAAACACACAGAGTATATAGGGGTGTGGGCTACTAAAATTAAAGCACTAGCCCGTTGTTTTTCTTTACAAATTAAAAGAAGGGAAACCCCCTTACACACACCCAAAATAAATTTCAGGAGCAATCTTCCAATTGTATTTTATAAAGAGGACTTTTAGTTCAAATTTACTCCTCAATATATATAAAAACGAGGAATATATAGGAGTGTATATGAGTGTGGGCTACTAAAACGAAGGCACTAGCCCGTTGTTTTTCTTTACAAATTGAAAGAAGGGAAACCCCCCTCCACACACCCAAAATATATTTCAGGAGCAATCTTCCAATTGTATTTTATAAAGAGGACTTTTAGTTCAAATTTACTCCTCAATATACGAAAAAACCTAGAGTATATAGAGGTGTGGGCTACTAAAACTAAAGCACTAGCCCCTTGTTTTTCTTTACAAATTGAAAGAAGGGAAACCCCCCTACACACACCCAAAATATATTTCAGGAGCAATCTTCCAATTGTATTTTATAAAGAGGACTTTTAGTTGAAATTTACTCCTCAATATATATAAAAACGTGGAATATATAGGAATGTATATGAGTGTGGGCTACTAAAACGAAGGCACAAGCCCCTTGTTTTTCTTTACAAATTGAAAGAAGGGAAACCCCCCTCCACACTACAAAAATATATTTCAGGAGCAATCTTCCAATTGTATTTTATAAAGAGGACTTTTAGTTGAAATTTACTCCTCAATACACGAAAATACATAAAGTGTATAGGGGTGTGGGCTACTAAAACTAAAGCACTAGCCCGTTGTTTTTCTTTACAAATTGAAAGAAGGGAAATCCCCCTCCACACACCCAAAATATATTTCAGGAGCAATCTTCCAATTGTATTTTATAAAGAGGACTTTTAGTTCAAATTTACTCCTCAATATATATAAAAACGTGGAATATATAGGAGTATATAAGGGTGTGGGCTACTAAAATTAAAGCACTAGCCCGTTGTGTTTCTTTACGAATTGAAAGAAGGGAAACCCCCCTACACACACCCAAAATAAATTTCAGGAGCAATCTTCCAATTGTATTTTATAAAGAGGACTTTTAGTTCAAATTTACTCCTCAATATATATAAAAATTAGGAATATATAGGAGTGTATATGAGTGTGGGCTACTAAAACGAAGGCACAAGCCCCTTGTTTTTCTTTACAAATTGAAAGAAGGGAAACCCCCCTCCACACACCCAAAATATATTTCAGGAGCAATCTTCCAATTGTATTTTATAAAGAGGACTTTTAGTTGAAATTTACTCCTCAATATACGAAAACACACAGAGTATATAGGGGTGTGGGCTACTAAAATTAAAGCACTAGCCCGTTGTTTTTCTTTACAAATTAAAAGAAGGGAAACCCCCTTACACACACCCAAAATAAATTTCAGGAGCAATCTTCCAATTGTATTTTATAAAGAGGACTTTTAGTTCAAATTTACTCCTCAATATATATAAAAACGAGGAATATATAGGAGTGTATATGAGTGTGGGCTACTAAAACGAAGGCACAAGCCCCTTGTTTTTCTTTACAAATTGAAAGAAGGGAAACCCCCCTACACACACCCAAAATAAATTTCAGGAGCAATCTTCCAATTGTATTTTATAAAGAGGACTTTTAGTTGAAATTTACTCCTCAATATACGAAAAACATAGAGTATATAGGGGTGTGGGCTACTAAAATTAAAGCACTAGCCCGTTGTTTTTCTTTACAAATCGAAAGAAGGGAAACCCCCCTACACACACCCAAAATATATTTCAGGAGCAATCTTCCAATTGTATTTTATAAAGAGGACTTTTAGTTGAAATTTACTCCTCAATATACGAAAACACATAGAGTATATAGGGGTGTGGGCTACTAAAATTAAAGCACTAGCTAGTTGTTTTTCTTTACAAATTGAAAGAAGGGAAACCCCCTACACACACCCAAAATATATTTCAGGAGCAATCTTCCAATTGTATTTTATAAAGAGGACTTTTAGTTCAAATTTACTCCTCAATATATATAAAAACGAGGAATATATAGGAGTGTATATGAGTGTGGGCTACTAAAACGAAGGCACAAGCCCCTTGTTTTTCTTTACAAATTGAAAGAAGGGAAACCCCCCCTACACACACCCAAAATAAATTTCAGGAGCAATCTTCCAATTGTATTTTATAAAGAGGACTTTTAGTTGAAATTTACTCCTCAATATACGAAAAACATAGAGTATATAGGGGTGTGGGCTACTAAAATTAAAGCACTAGCCCGTTGTTTTTCTTTACAAATCGAAAGAAGGGAAACCCCCCTACACACACCCAAAATATATTTCAGGAGCAATCTTCCAATTGTATTTTATAAAGAGGACTTTTAGTTGAAATTTACTCCTCAATATACGAAAACACATAGAGTATATAGGGGTGTGGGCTACTAAAATTAAAGCACTAGCTAGTTGTTTTTCTTTACAAATTGAAAGAAGGGAAACCCCCCTACACACACCCAAAATAAATTTCAGGAGCAATCTTCCAATTGTATTTTATAAAGAGGACTTTTAGTTGAAATTTACTCCTCAATATACGAAAACACATAGAGTATATAGGGGTGTGGGCTACTAAAATTTAAGCACTAGCCCGTTGTTTTTCTTTACAAATTGAAAGAAGGGAAACCCCACCTGACCCCGTTTGTTTGATTTGTACAAGAATGCACGCTTCTCTTCCTGCGCAAAATCCTGTATCTGATCTATCTTACATCGCGATATTGTTGGCTGGAACTGTTGGCTGGCTTGCTGTTGGCTAGCTTATTGTTGGCTGACTCTACTCCGGCCCCGGCGTTGTTAAAACGGATTTGCCGCTGGCTTGGACAATGGACAATTAATGCATAAAATGATTGCAATATTGGGTTAACTTTATGTCAAAACTTACTTCAGATTTTTTAAGAATACGATAAAAACTCATATTGATTACTTTTATTGGATAAATTTATCAATTCAACATTTATTTTCATAGACTGAGACATAGTCATAGACATAGTCAGTATAGCCATACTTAGGCCTACTGTGTGTGTGAGAACTTGTGATCACAATAAATTACCTTCATATTTCTGTCTTGTTTATAACCCCAGGCCATCTGAATCATGGAATGGGCTGAAATTTTCAGGATATAATTTCTTCTAAGGGCTAGACCCTATTCTAAAAAAAAAAAAAACATAGCATCTAGGCCTATTACTATTCAGATGGGGGTTCAATATGCCAAAGTTGAATTCAAATCTAGCTGCTGAAAAATGCTGAATTTGGATTCTAACATTTGTCTGAAAAAAACATTCAATGACCACTACCCTTTTGTACTATTGGAATGTTGGATGAATGCTTGAGTATAATTTACATCAATGACCCTTATGGTTTTAGACTGACCAAACTGTTTACTTTTGAATCTCCCAATTACTGGTGGCAGCAGTGGGATTAGACCGCTGGCAGCCGTCTGTTTTAAGGATTTTTTAAACATTTAAAAAACTTTTTGTGGTGAGTGGAGCAAACGGAGTTCAGCGGAACAACCGATATAACAGAGACCGAAGCTTTTGGTCTATGTTGGGATATGCTCTAAATCTTCATCTCTGATATATTTTGGCAGAACTTTGTACCTTGATCAGATAAATAACAGAAGATTAGCTTCATCAGATGCAGCAAAGCGATAGCAGTCTTCTATCTATAATTGGGCTGTTGGGCAAGAATCATACGTCTAGGATATTGACAAATATAAGGCAAAGCGGAGGTATAGTCCTAACGCTAAAAGAACACTCAATATCTGCCATCAATTGTCCTAGTTGTAAGCATCTGGTTGAAGCTCTACGCTACACTCAAATTGACATGGGTTAAAGGGGAATCCAACCCAAGTAAAAACTTGTTTTTATAAGAAAAAGAAAAATCAGACAAGTTGATAGGTGAAAGTTTGAACAATATTGGACAAACAACAAGAAAGTTATGAATTTTTAAAAGTTGTAAATATTGGTAATCACTATACTCATGGAGACTTCAAATTGGCCGCATATGGGATGTCATAGTGATGTAAGGCAAGGACTACTCTTTCATGTACTCCAATACATATTATGGCTAAAATTTCATTTTTCCCAAAAGTTTTATTTCAAATTATATTTTTATTTCATGAGGACATAAAACAATATACTACCTGGGTTATATTTAGATTACTGCCCCGGGGGGGATGGGTACTTACAGGAGAAAACCACAAATCCCTGATAATAAAGTACATGGCCTATGGGAAAGTTGTCCTTGCCCCTTGTCATAATTTACTTACCTAGTTGCCAATTTGAAATCTACATACTATTAGTGATCTCAATTTTAAAGCAGCTGTAACTTTCTTATTGCTTGTCCGATTTCTTTCAAACTTTCACCATTCTGTTTAAATTATTTTTCTCCTTCCCAACACAATATTTTATGGCCAAGGCTGGATTCCCCTTTAAAAAATTTTCAGATATAAATTGATAACAATGTTTGTTCTGTTGATATGTGACCTGACAACAATGAATTGAGACAATCAGACAAAGAAAACAGATAATCGACTTCGCCTATATTTGTTTTTTGTTTTTTATTCATTACATGTAGGTAGTGGTGTTTTCCAAGACTTATTGTCCATTCTGCACGATGGCAAAGACAGCCCTCGAAAATGCTGGCCTTCAGAATTACAAGTTAATCGAGTTGGATGAGAATGATAATTGCGATGAAATTCAGGATTATCTGTTAAACTTGACAGGAGCTAGATCGGTAAGCATTCTACTAGGCAGTGCTGTAGGTGGGCAGGAATGGAATTGACCATAATTGATATCTAAAAATGATGAAAAGGAGGGAGGAACAGATTTAAAGGAATATGGGAAAGAGATGGTTTTTGTCTGACACCAAACTGTATTTTTATTAAAAATTACATAATGCTAGATATTTGAAGGATATTGCATGCTCAATTGCTCATTCTTGTGATATTTTTTTTGTCAAGCATCTATAGTTTAATATGATTAATATTGTGAAGGTGTTCAGGTAGATATTAAAAAAAAAAAAATGGCACATGTAGAGGAAAGGAATAAATAAATGTAAAATGGAAGGGATCCGCTTTCTTTCTGCCCATGAATGTATCTTCTTATTCTCCTATTATGTTACAATTGTTAGCTTGACATCAGACAAAGAAACAGGCAAATAACTTTCAATAGCCATAGAATTACAGTAAACACTGAACATGTATAAATATCCTTATTTACCCTTGGTAGCCACGTCAACTCTAATGAACTGCATGGCTCTGGGAATCAGGGGTGACTGCACGTGTTATTCTCAATTGGCATCACCCCCTGGAATTCTGCTAGGTGTTTCAACATGGACAAATGTAAACAAAATGACCTACATTTTGTAGCGAAATTTTTTTTTGCTTGTCAAATTTACATCGGCATCCCCTGTAAAAAAATAATTCACAGGACCCTCATGAACTGTTCTCACAGCAGTCTTTGGTATGACTTGGTCATTGATAGAACCCATGGCCTGTCGTTTTATGAGGCGGGCACTTTACCACTGAGCTACCATAACCTTTTTATGTACTTACATAACCACATGGATGTATTTTTTATACTGTAGGTTCCACGTGTGTTCATTGGAGGTAAATGCATTGGAGGTGGCTCTGAAACTAAAGCCTTGCAGAATGAAGGAAAACTAACCAAAATGCTTCAAGACAATGGTGCTCTGTAAAGCACATGAGGTTGCTGAGACAAAGTTCCAGAGTCCACCTTTCTCTTCTGTTGTGCGTTGTTGTGCAACATTTGAACTTGTAGAGTTACATTTAGGTATTAAATAAGAAAATCATTTTTTGTACCCACCTATTATAATTAATCATGAAAATGATATTCTATTTGCTTGTTCATTATTGTTTGTTATAATGAGCTTTGTCAAGTGTTATCATCCTCATGTATGCATACACTTTAAAACACATTATGTTTTCAACACATATAAATGTATTTGGGAGCCAGCCTTTGCCATAATCAAAGACTAGAGAAGTCTTAAATATTAACTATAAAATTGGTGAAGGACCCTACTCATTGGTCAATACTATGAAATATAATTTCAAGTTAATTTGTAGTCCAAGTTTGAACTAACTTACTTAAATGTCAAACATTGTTTACTCTGTTTTATGTTAACTTTGCCCCATTGGCCCATTTTCATGTTTTGTTTTGAGTGCTCGATAATAAAGAGATTGTTTTGAGTGCTCGATAATAAACAGAAGAGCAGATCAGCTCTTCAAATTGTTTTTAGAAAAATGCCAGTGCTGTTCTCTGAGGCATTAGAGAGGGAGTAGGGGAAATTGACTGAGTATTTGATGTGCCTTTTTTTTTAAAGAATATCATAATTAAACTTGGCATGCAACACAATATTGTACGAGCAAAAAAGACCCATATTGTAAGCACCCGTGCATACTCTACACTTTTTTTTTACAGACTGTTTTTATTGCATTGTATCACATTCACAGAATGAAAGAAACTGTTGATAATTTACAGGTAATCTATTTTATCACACATATATGCACAAAGCTAATGTACCTTTTTTTCATGCAATTCATGTCATGTAAATGTGGTATTATCCTATAAAATACAAATCATGAAAATAATAGATTTTAGGAAATTATTGGAAATTTAGCAATCATTGTATCTTGAATGAAAGGAAAGGGTTCTAATACATATGTGCTATAAGAATTTTTAAACATCAGCCTATGTTTTGTGGAAATGCTTTACAGTTAGTATTGACCAATATGCACCTTACGGCATCCTCAAGAATTTACTTTTCCAAGAGAAATCATAATATGAACTGGATTTTCATTTTTATGAATTCACAGACAGAAAGTTTCAAATCTAATTATCTGCACCTCATTGAGAAAATTGAAAGCATACATTAGCTATGAAAAGTGTATGGTGTATTGTATCATTTTTCTCATTACTGTTTTTTATTCCGAAGTGTTTCAGATTTGTCAAAGAAAGTACTTTCAATTATGTCCGTCGTAGTGTTCAACATAAACGTTTATAACAAGTGAAGTACGTGTATCATTCTCACTTGGTACTCATGTGCATACATATACACTGACATACTTAATTTTTGGGGGAAATTATTGTGGTATTGAAAAAAAATTATGTCTTCAACCATTCTTATTAGTTCATGTACAAAGCAAATTTACAAAAATGCCTGTGCAATACATTTCACTATGCATATTTATTGTTCTACAGTACACTATAACTGATGGCCATTATTTTGGAAATCATGTTATCTGTGTGTTAATTCTTAACATTGACACACCTTTATTGGTCATCAAAATGTAATATCTAAAATTTTTGTTTTTGTAAATTGAGTATATGTTAAGGGTGGTAGCCTGCTTATTGTGCAATTGACAGTCTCATTCTTTCCATTTTTGATAAATTTCCAAATCAAGTGCCTATTATGATTGTTATGTGACTTATGTCAATAATGTAAGATTTCTGTATATCAAATGTGGTTATGCATTTATATTTCTAAATTTAACACAACATTCAAGGGTACTTGTTATATTTCTTGTCTAATAACTTAATAAAATCCAAGTAACTAAAAAAAAAAAAAAAAATCTTTGTTTTTATGTTTTAATTTCATTCAATACCCGTTCACTTTACATGGAAATTAAATAGTAAATTTCATTGGTAGAGAAAATAATGTCTTTCTGCTTGTAAAATCCTTTTGGAAGACATGACCATTTTCGATTTTCAAAGGCTAATACAGGTCACGTTTGACAGAAACAGTATTTTGCGCCCTGCATTGAACATGGTTGAAATATTATGAACTAATTGTAAAAAAAATCAGTAAATTATCAAAGAGGGAAAGGACAAGTTTATTGAAAAGGAGGGAGAATAAGAGAATGTTAAAGGAGTACTTAAGGCTGAGAATATATTGGTTTAAACAGATAAATAATCAGACAACCAAAACAACTGAATGAAAATTAAATCGGACAAGGAACAAGGTTATGACATTTTAAAGAATTGCATTGTTTCGGAGAAACAGTTCATGCATGTCTGAAAATATGAAATAATTTTTATATAAAAGCATAGAAAGAGGAAAGTGGGACATGACATTAATCCATCATATAAATATTCATGACGATGTACATAACTGTTTTCACAAAATATTGCTAAACTTTAAAATTCAATAATTTAATTGATTTTTTAAAGCAGATTTTGAAGAAATTTTTGGCATTTTGCTTAGCGAATTTTTAATTATTTTCATCCCGGAGTACCCCTTTAAGATGGACGTGAGCTAGCTTTTTTAATTTGACCTGTCCATATCCCAAGTGTGAAGGAGGTTCCACTTGGCCCCTGCAGAAACGAAGGGCGCTGACTCAATAACCTTATATAACTGAATTTTTTTAACAAACTGTTAAATGGAAAGGGGCATTTATCAGAAACAATAATGAATGCAAGGGCCCTTCAAAGAGGAATGGTGCACGTTTGTATAAAAGGGGCAGTGGCATAAGGGGCACGTGCCCCCTCCCCCAATATAGCTGGCAAAAAAAGGGGGAGAAATAAAGAGAAATGAAGTGGGGAAGAAGAAATTGAATATTACATTATTTTATTGTTTAATTGTTATATTATATCATGTAAATTTATATCATTTTACATAAGATTTTTTTCATAAGTTTATGAAACATAATTTGCTTAGGGCCTATGTCTTCATCATTCCCGGTGCTCGCATTGTTAATGAGATACATAATCCTGTTGTACTGAACATCCCGTTCTCGAGTAAATACATACTAAATATATTTCCTCACGCTTATTATTAGTTTATGTAGTGACATATGCTTCTTTTTATGACTACTTAAAGTTATTGCCGCTTTTTAGGTCTGTATTTAAATCATTTCCAGTCCATGCTTACGTTTACATGAGTAGATTGGTGAGATATGTCTGCTCTTCATGAATTCCTAAAAAGAGTCCTTAAAATGTCCCTTAATTTCTCTGGTCTGAATATCAGCAATTTTCTTCTTTTTTTTTTTTTTTGCTTGTCAAATTTTAATAAATCCTTAATATTGGGTACTTTTTTTAGCCAAAATGACCCGTAAATATGGATCTGGGTATGGGTTTTGAACCTTCAGCCGCACACCCCCGGCCGTGCAAACCAAATCTAAGTATATACCCCCCCCCGGGAAACCCCGAAGGCAAGGCCCTGGTCAAGGCTTTAATACCCAAGGTCAAGGCTATGGCCAAGCATGGGCGGAAATCCCAGGGGTACGCGTCCCCCCTACTCAAAATGGTAGTGGGGGACACAATATCAAATGTCCCCCTACCATTTTTGGTCTTTTTTGTGGAAAGAAATACATCCTTCAAAATCGAAATAAAACATGTATTTTGGACGAGATGACCTTACGTTTTGGATGATAACCTTTTTTTTTTTGCTTGTCAAATTTATTTTGGTCGAACTTACATTTGGGGTGATAATTTTTTTTTTTTTTTGCTTGTCAAATTTTCCAGCCCCTGGTCCCCCTACCCTTGGGAGAGATTTCCGCCCTTGTGGCCAAGGCATGGAAACCCAAGGTCTGAAAACCTCAAGGCCAAGGCTTGAAAGTCCAAGGCCAAGGCTTTGAAAAAGTAGGCCTCAAGGTGCCTTAAGGCCAAGGGCGTGCATCAAGGCACTATACAACAACACTGCCCATGACATCCACGAGGGATGGAGGGAGGGACTTGTTCTAATTTTTCGTACGATTGCCAACTTGCCGACACCATACACAGTGGACAAAAACAAATTTTTTGTATTTTTTGTTAATAACATTTCATAAAGTTGTAAGGAATGTTAGGAGCTCGTGAGCAAGTAAGTCATGATTTTATTCAATGTCAAAAGGTATATAGATTGAGCTTCGAAATAGAAATTCCAGTTTGGGTAACTGGGTAATATGATATTTAGCCCGACATGATGCAGTGCGAAGACTGAATTCGAAGTTCGTTTAGCTAGCGTCTGACACTGACACTGGCTGAGCGAGCCAGTGCAGAGAGTGGTTCTTCCGCAGCGGCGCCGGCGAGCTCGAGATCATTATTCTGGCCAAGACTAGCGCCTAAGCTAAGCCTAAGGCTAAGGCGTAGCGGGGAAAATCAGTCCATTTTTGTTTTGATCTAACGTTACAATGGGAACAAAAGGATAGTTTGCACTCGGGGCGATAGCGTTTGGGCGATGCCTCCACAAAAAAATGGGCGCTAGTGTAGTTTCGCACCTCCCCGTTTAATGGTTTTCAAACATGTACAATCTCACCCTAAATAATTCACAACCTAAAATACTTGCATCTGAGCCTCCAAAGTCCAGTAGAAGTTGAATATTTGCCGTTTTGACACTTTTTTACAAAGTTTTACACCTATTTCGGAATCACTCGGTCGCTTGATCAAGCTCAGCGCTGCACATAAGCAGTCGGTACGCGTACAGTACAGTACGTACCACCTAGTGAAGTGCAAGAAGAGCGAGTTTTTCTATGGTATCTTCAAAAAGAGTTTTTCCCCACTTTCAGCTTGCACCAAGTATTACGGTAGTGGTTGTGCAGAGTGGTTGATGTTTGTTGTGTGAAGGTATGTGTGTGGGGTGTGCGTGTGTGTGATTTTTTGAATGAAATAAGAAATGTGAAAAATGTGAATACACGTAGATTTAGCGATGAAATAAGAAATAACAATTGTAAACTGAAGGAAAGTTCTCTGACCTAGAGTTCAAAACAAGGCTCTACGTTATTATTTCTTATTTCATCGCTAAATCTACGTGTATTCACATTTTTCACATTTCTTATTTCATTCAAACAAGCGCACACCCCACACACACCTTCACACAACAAACATCAACCACTCTGCACAACCACTACCGTAATACTTGGTGCAAGCTGAAAGAGGGGGAAAAAATCTTTTTGAAGATACCATAGAAAAACTCGCTCTTCTTGCACAATTCAACTGGGCGTTGTGGCGTGCGCCTGTAATCCAAGCTATGTGGGGAAGTTACAAATTGATGCAGAGGTTCGAGGTACGAGCCCTGGTCACGTCTTTCGGATGGTGACGTAAAAGGTCAGTCCCAGACGTAAATAATCATATCTGATTGATACACGTCTGACAAAACTCAAATACACATACACACACACACTTCACTAGGTGGTACGTACTGTACGCGTACCGACTGCTTATGTGCAGCGCTGAGCTTCAAGCGACCAAGTGATTCCGAAATAGGTGTAAAACTTTGTAAAAAAAAGTGTCAAAACGGCAAATATTCAACTTCTACTGGACTTTGGAGGCTCAGATGCAAGTATTTTAGGTTGTGAATTATTTAGGGTGAGATTGTATATGTTTGAAAACCATTAAACGGGGAGGTGCGAAACTACACTAGCGCCAAAAAATGCTTTATAGTTTAGACTACTAAAAAATTAAAAATAAAACAAAGGCGGGTACCGCGATACCATTACCGGTACCTCGAGCGAAGTTCGTGCAGGCTCCACTTCACTCCACCTACCCGAACTTCGAGACGGTGAACCAGTTCGGATATACCGAGTCACAAAGGTGGGATGGAAATCATTTTTATCGTAAAAATTAAAGAAAAAAAATATAACGAGAAAGATGAATAAATATCTTACTCACACCCATATTTTACTCCGTTTCCATCCTCCGGTTATCCTTTAAAAAAAGGTGATTTTGGGCCAGTAACTTTTTCTTTGCACGTATTATTCACGGCCGATTTCAAAACATCGCATGTGATCGGTTTGACCTGCGACCGATCGCATGCGATGTTTCATTGTTCCATTGTTTCACTTTTGTTTTTATAGTTTGAATCTAAAGATCAAAAATAAAAAAGGCTGACTATACACCTTGATAAAAATTGGGGCAATTGCCCCATGTTTTACAACTCTTTTTTGACATATTACAATAAAATATAAATTCACCTCCAAATTTCTTCAAGAATTATCAAAATAAAATCAAAGAGAGGTGTCATCATTCAAAAATCTTGAAATCCATTTTATCTTTAAAGCCATGAAGAAGGAGGGAATATTGATCATATTTAACCCTCCTTGTTCATATGAACCTGTTAGAGTAGACCTTTTGACATATCTATTTTTCCATTCCATATAAAATCCTTAATGGCGTGCTCTAATTCTTTCAATATGTTACCAGGTACTGGTAAAACTGATCCGCAATAAACAAATTTGGATATGGCAAATGTTTTTACTATTTGTATTTTTCCTAACAGACTTAGATTCCTTTTCCGCCATATATTCAGTAAAACTTTTACATCTGCTAAACATTTTTCAAAATTTAATGATAACATAAGATCAATGTAAATTAAAGACATTAATACTCCCAATACTCTAAAAGGTTCAGAAGGTATATTAATATCCAAAGGCTTAACTTTACAAGATTTTTTTTATCCCAACCACATAGCATTTGTTTTACTTTTATTAAATTTAAGACCAGAAAAATCTTCAAACACACAAAGGCTTCCCTTGCTGATTCTAAATCTGCTAAAACCAATGTAGTGTCATCTGTGTATTGCACAATATTTACTACATACCCATCTATACAGGGTTGGGCGGTAAATACCGGTAGCGGTAATTACCGGTGGTAAATACCGGTAAATACCGTCCGGTAAATATGTAAAAAACGGGAAATATGAGTTATAATTCTTTTTTTTTCAATAATTTTAGTTGTTTTTAACCTCAACAAATGAAAATAGTGTTCTGAAATAATTAGAATCACAAAACTCAAGAGTAGAAACACACAAACAGATAAAATCCATACTGCATACATGTACATACCCAAACACACATAGGATTTAAGTCCACACATACGTACACAAACTCAAATTATGTTCCTGGACATTGAATAATCATATTAAAACATAAACAAATATTTCTCTTGGGGTTTAACTTTTTACATGCCATTGTATCTCATTACAATATGATTTTTTGTTTTTAAGTGTGAATAAAGCTCAGTATTCTACTGTATGTAAGGAGTTTTAGTGTGTACATGTATCAGTGTGTACTAGTGGTTGTGAATATTGATATTGCTTACAGAAAAAGATCTTTTTGTAGCCTAAAAAATTACACAACTCGGATTATGCCGTTTTTAATGTTGCAATTCTTTCAATCTAACTTTTAAAAGAAGTTTAACAAACAAAGCAAACACAAAAATTAAAAAGCATAACTTATACAAATGTACAAAAAAGTGGAAAGAGGTGTCAAAAGTTGTTTCCCTTAAGAAATATAAAATGAATACAATAACAACATAATTGACATACTTTAGCTACTGAATGTTTCATGGGAAATGTAAAATAAATAACTTGTACAGTTTGTCATATTCACATTGATTGAAAGCTATTGTAAACAAATCAATCTTGGAGCACGCTCCATTGTTTCCCTTTACAATAGCTCCTCTCTTTAATCAGTCATAGTGAGATCAACAAAATTTTCAAAAGAATGTCTGGTTCACATTGAGACAAGGATATCCTCGATATACATGTATGACGAAGAAGGATAGATCAGAGATAGTGACATCAATGAGGATGACAGAGAAATTGAAGAATTTGACAATGAAAATGGGGTCCCAAATGTTTATGATAATATTTATGTATTTCATTGTCATTTGGGGGAATTTACACCTTTTTCTAAAGGTGGGGCCCGAAAAAATCCCATACTTAAAGTGGCTATTAAGTTGAATAACATTGAGTCTACACAATTTTTCACACATTGCAACTGTGACTCTATGACGAAAAGATAGAAAATGCCCCCCTCCCCCGAAAAATGTGCTTTACCAATTCCTCCCCCTAAAAATGAGATATACAGTGAATGTTACCTGAGTACTATTTGAAATTGACAATAAATATATATGTTTTCTCCAAAAAATGTACTCAAATGACAGATTTAACTGATCTGAATAGAGTCAATAACTAGGCAAAAAACTTTAATGAAGAACATCATATCTAAATTAGATGTATATTTGGGATCTTTTTAGTATTTTATTGTATTTTTTCCAGCATTTCATGATAACAGACATAGATAACACCCAAACACAAACATAAACACACACACACCCTCTCACACAAATGGTACACATCAGAGCAACCATACTCACCACCTTTGTTTTTATGTTATTTGACAATCCCTATAGAAAAGTGAGTGGAATATTATATTTCCCGGTATTTCCTGGTGAAAAGTGGTAAATACCGGAAAAAAGCAGTAAATACCGGTAAATACCGCTTATTTCCCGGCGTCCGGGAAATAAGCCTCCAAAGCGGGAAATATGCCAACCCTGCATCTATATCTATACCCTTAATTTGTTCATTTTGACGTACAGCACATGAAAGTATTTCAACACCTAAAATAAAATGGTAAGGGGAAATTGGATCCCCTTGTCTCACTCCTCGGCTCAAATCAAAATAACCAGAAGTATGTCCATTACTAGTAACAACTGCTTATATTGTTATAAAAAGTCTGTATATAACTTTGGACTTTGGGTCCAAAGCAGAGTTTATCAAGAGCTTTCATCATAAAATCCCACTCTAATGAGTCGAAAGCTTTTTCATAATCTAAAAAGAAAAAAAGTCCTGGTATGTTAATTGTTATGCATTTTTGTGTAAAACATAATATACATCTATAATGACTCTGATAGATTCACCTATGAATCTTCCTTTACAAACTCTTATCAATTTATCTATAATCTTACTTATACGTTTAGCAAAAACCAAATTCATAATTTTTACATCTACATTCAACAAAGATATCGGTCGCCAGTTCTTAAGCTCCTTCTCATCTTTACCTTCTTTCTTCATTAGAATAAGAATCGCTTGCCTTTGAGATATTGACATCTCTCCTTTTCCAAAACTACATTACTGATTCCATAAAAATATCTTCTAAATCATTCCAAAAACTTAAATAAAATTCAACCGGGATACCATCATTTCCTGGGCTCTTGTTTTTGGCCAAATCATTAAGTACTTCTCTACATTCCTTTTTAGAAATTGTTTTTTTCAACTTTCCTCTATCTTCAGCATTTAAAGAGGGAACACTAACTTTCTCCAAAAACAAACATAATTCTCCAGATCCGAATCTTAGTTTTGTAACTTTTCATAATAATTCTTTTGATCTGATGAAATATCTCTAAATTCTGTAATTAACTGACCATCTACAAAAAATTTCATAACACAGCTTCTTTACATTATTACTCTTTTCTAAGCCAAGAAAATATTCATTACTCTTTTCTCCCTTTTCATACCATCGACTCCTTGACCTAACCAAGAGCCCAGCTTCTCTATCATTGTCAATTTCTATCAATTCTTCCTTTATCTTTTCTATCTCCTTGATAGTATCCTTATTTTCACTAACAGTAAGCGTATTCTCAAGTACATTTAAGTTAGTTCTTAATTGTTTTTCAATATCAGATATCTGCATTCGTACCGTACTAGAATACTTTACACTAAAACATCGTATCTTATGCTTGATCCAATCCCACTTTATTCTTGGTTCCAAAGAAGAATACTCTTTTTTCCATATATTAATATTTTCCCTCATAACCTTTACATATCTTGAAGAAGTGATGTGTTTAGCTTCCAATATCCTTTCCCTTGCTTGTTTTTATTCAACTGTATAACTAAGCACACAGCTGAATGGTCTGTGCGTAATGCCCTAACAATATTTGCTTTTTTAACTTTCTGTTTTAAATCTCCGTTCACTTGAAAATAATCAAGCCGGCATTGAATAAAAGGTGTATTTTGTCTCCATGTAAATTGTCTGCTATCATTATTCCTGCTGCGCCAAATGTCAATTAATTCAAAGGGTACCATAATGTCTTTTGTACAATTTTTTTCTTTATCAACTGTGTCCCACCCTCTTTATCCAAAAGTAGGTCTAAAATACAATTAAAATCTCCACCAATGGTAATATTTTCCTTTCCATTCCATTCTGTTTCCAAAATTTTTAATAAATCTGTGTAAAATTGTACTTGTAAGTTTTCTATATTTGGAGCTATAAATTCAAAATCAGAAAACTATTATTTTCAATATTTACATGAACACAAATAACTCTCCTTGATTCATCTTTGAATACTCTATGTAACTGTATATCCACTCTGCTACTTGTCTAACTGAGTATCTGCCCAGTGGCATTGCCAAAGGGCTTTACAATTGTTGCCTTTTGCAACAGTTTTAGACATTAATTTTTTTTCCATGATCACATCAAGTCATCCTGAGTCCGACAACCACACCAAGCTGGACAAGGACAGCTTTAGTCCCTTTGTGTGTGTGTGTGCGTGTGTGTGTGTGCATAGAACACCAAACTATTTGGTCCCTTGAATAATGTTTGACTTTTATTCTAATTTCATTGTATGTCTACTAGTTTCATTGAATTGTTGATATGTCAACTAGTCTAATGTGTCTCCCCCTTCAGGTACAGTATTAGGCAATCTTCAAGAGGGTTTTAGTGCCATAGTTGACTCTGATGGATCTTGACACTCACAGTTTTCATGCCTATTCAGTTGGTAGACAAGGCACCATGCAACAGCCACAGATAGTACATGGAGCACAGAGAGGTGAGTATGGGGTTACATTCTGTAGTACGCTTTTTTTAATGTGGCTCTCAGCTAAGCAGAGTTGACTTCTAATATTATTGGTGGTTCTGAAATCTTACAGAGTTTTACCTTATTTTTTAGGTATAGCTATATTCAATATTTCCTACTGATTTTAAGAGGAGTCACCGACATATCATGCATACACGAAAGTGAAATAATTATTTTAAAAATACCTGTAAATAAAACACAATCATGCCTTTTAAGGTTCTGTACACGTATGAATTGTTATGATGATTATGAATTGGAAAGTACATACATGAGTGTATTACATGTAATAACATTAATGCCAATGATAATGATGAAAATTACAAGAATGACATTGATGATGACAATGAAGGTAATGATGCTCTAGATTGCTAAAGCATTATTAAGAGGAGGATAATGATTGCATGTAATTAGTGATTAGGAAGCCTAACACATTACCTCTAGTTTTATCTTATTCACAAATCTAACTATCACATTTAATTATCCGTTTTGTTATAGATGGTGTTGACCTTGAAGTGGACTACAAGGTGAAGAAAGGTGAGATAGATAGTCTGTGGGCATCTGTGGACAACAAATTATAATTTATTATTCTTTTAGTTCTTCTATTATGTTCATGTACTTTATGAAGTAATTTGAAATGTCTGTCAGACAATATTAGTATTGTGTACTAGTAAATTGTACCTGGCTACCAGCTATTCTTTTTTTTTTTTTTGCTTTTTGACCTGTTTAGTTATTGATAAAAGCCAGAATGTTGCTTACTTTTATGTGATTTTTAAAAATATTTGCAGATATTTGGAATTGTAGTTATTAAAAAGAAAGAGAAAAGATAAATATATGTTAGCCCCTTCATTTCATTTTTTTTTTTTTTATATCATCCACATATCTACTTGTGCTAGTATAGGCATGTTGTAAATGGATATGTATCTATTATGTGGGAATTATGGACTTTACGATATTTTTCCACATGTGTAAACGTTTTTTTTTTTAACCATGTGTAAGAGTTGGGGAAACTTAGCGCTGTCTTAGTTGTGCAAACGAATTCTCTCCTTTTGTTTATTGACAGTAACTGACAAGTTCTCAGAATGCCTACATATTGTTGTGAATGAGCCTTCCCTAGCCTTATATAGGCTTCAAGAGCATGTACGTCGGTCTTTGCCTCATTTATCACAATGCAAGGTGAGTATGTATTAGAACTAAATTAATTTTTTAAGACAAACATGTAGGTTAGGGTTATAATACGGCCTTTGGTTCAGAATGATGTAGGGTTGGGATTTAGGTTAGTGTAAGGTTTGAAGCTTGGGTTTGTGTGTGGAACAATGTGAGCACTCTTTTTTTCAGGCATTTTTTTTTAAATAAACATATTACCGCAGCCCATTTGAAAATTAGCTTGATTGATTAACTATATTGTAAATGACTGAATCCAATGAAATAACTACTCAAATGTTTGTATACATTAAATTGAATGTACAGTATGTTTCATCTGATTCTGGTAGATAATGCGTAATTGCTAAGAAATGTACAAAATAAGCATGGTATTCCAACCTGGGCCCCGTGTTACAAAGAGTTATGAATGATCCAATCAATCGTAACTCTATGGAAATCCATCAGTGTCATAATTTTTTCTACGAAAACTTGCACAATGTTCTCTGTATGCAAAGAGAAGCGCAGTGAATTTTTAAGAAAACAATGAATGCATGAATGTACATCACAGCTAGAAAATATTTTGAACAAACATGCATTACAGATGTTGACGTTGCCTAGTTGCAATTGATCGGATCAATTGTAAATCTTTTCCAAGCAATAAAGAATATACCATCCCACATTTGATTTATTGGTGATTTTCATGTGATCCTTATTAGCTTCCATGATTTCACAGTTTTATGTACATAAACCAGACATAAATTTAAGATGATAAGGTGACAGTTTACCTTGATTTTGAAAACTATCTCATGAAATCATAGTTTGTTGCAACTCCATGTACTTAGCTTAATATGTAATATTAGAACTCAGCTCATTATTGCCTGTATTTGCCAACCTCCTAATGGTTAGTCCCTCAAAGATTGTGTTTGATTTGTAATTGATTTCATATGTTTTCCAGTAGTACATATGTACACTTACATTTAGTTTGTGTGTCACACATGTAGTTTATAAATTGAGCAGAAGAAGGAAAAAAAAATCATATTTGACAATACAATAACATTTCACCTTACTTGAGTCAACCATATATTATACTTACATTTGACTCAAGTGAATGGAAATGCTAAATTCTTAAAAGAAAGTTTCTCTGTCGTACTACTTGTAAGGTCAGACTTATAGCTCATAATATTTGATTCACATTCATAATCCCTGATTTACTTCTCCTTAATATCAGATTTACAACTTGACAACCATAATCTCTGTTAACGTTTTTATCTTTTATTTGCTAGTCGTTTTCTCTGATTAGCTTGTGACAGTCTCTGATTTCACTTCTCATAATCACCGATTCACTAAATAATTTCTGATTTACTATTTATTTTTTCAGACTCACTACTCATGATTTTTAGATTTACATGTAAAACCCATAATCTCTTATTTACTAAATACTCTTCAATTCAGAATTACTACCAATTTCTGATTAACTGCTATTAATCTCAAGGTATTGCTAATAATCTCAGACACACTAAAAATCTCTGATATACTACTCATAATCTGAAATCCTTCTTATTTCAAACCACAGACTGACCTCGCAGCATTACAGCAAGAAGTACAGGGGAAATGCTATGATGTAGATTATGCTACAAGGTAGTTATATTTGTCTTTCAGTGATTGCTTAATGTTGCATATATAATTAAATTGTTTTGAAACCACAGTATAAACTTGTAATATTTCAAAAATATCTATGTTAATGTTTCAATAATTATTATTGATTACTGTATGCTAATTTAAGCTGATTGTACATGTACATGATGTCCTGGTATTCAAGTTTGGGGGGGGGGGGGTTGATAAATTAAACCATTACCATTCCCTTGAAAAATGTGTTCACTGCTTGAATCTTAATTTACCAGTGCTGACATCAGCTATGAAGCTGTTTTTGGCAGGTCTGTGTAAACTTAAAATATTGAATAAAAAGGCTTTTTATTCATCATCTGCCACAAATAGGGAAATTCTGACAGGTAATCAAATTTATCCGCATTTTTATGACAGAATGTAATTAGAACAATCCAAAGAAAAAAAACCATGCAACTTTTACAATGTGTGTGCCCACATGCTTAAAATTTTGTGTTATAGATGTTTGATCTAGATTGGCAAATGCGAATCTTCCGTCTTTTTGGACGGAAATGTTAAGTTGTTTCACTTCATTTTCCATTCAAATTAGGATTATTTATAACTGAAATATACATTCTAAGTTCATGTCAAAACAGTATGATATGAATTCGGGATTATTTTCACAAGTTCTAGGGTGTTTTTTCAGTCATTTTTTTAACTTTCCACTTTAGCACAAAAGGTTCAACTGCTGCCCATTTATTTATAACATTAAAAATTATAATTTTAATTATACATCATGACTCGGTTTTATAGTGTTTTTAATGTACAGTCTACAAATAATTCCTCTATAAACTGTATATTACAGGACTGTTGATAGTATGAAAGCAAGTGTAAGACCATTTACTTCCATCAATACCCTTCTTAAGAGTGCTGTAGTCACCAAACAACATTTGAATCACAGAGCTTCGGACAGGTATGTACCTAACCTCTCTATGGTACTCCCTATGTATTTTTTTACATGTATTCATTCGTATTCATTGGAAATATGACGTTTTCTTGATTTGGGGGAAATTTGAGAGGGTGAATTGTGGTCATACTCTCAAGAAACATCAGTTTTGCTAGGTGAATAGGCTAGTAGTGAGAAAATAATCAAATTATTTAAGTAGTTAGTCATGACTCCTGATTCATCTCTAGTATCTAATTTAAAGGACAAGTCCACCCCATCAAAAAGTTGATTTGAATAAAAAGAGAAAAATCCAACAAACATAACACTGAAAATCTAATCAAAATCGGATGTAAAATAAGAAAGTTATGACATTTTAAAGTTTCGCTTAATTTCACAAAACAGTTATATGCACATCCTGGTCAGTATCAGGAGACTGATGATGTCATCCACTTATTTTTCTCTTCATTGTCAAGTGATATAACAATTAATTCCTCCCTGAACATGTGGGATTAGCATTGTTTAATACTATGGTTCAGTCAAGTTGGTCCATATTGTCAAATCTGTAAAAAGAGAAATATTATATAATTCAAACAATAAAAAACAAAAGAAATAGTGAGTGATGGACATCATCGACTGACTCACCTAGTTGTGCATATCACTGTTTTGTGAAAAATAAGCGAAACTTTAAAATGTCATAACTTTCTTATTTTACATCCAGTTTTGATGAAATTTTCAGCACTATGCTAGTTTGATTTTTCTCCATTTATTCAAGTTAGCATTTTCCTGGGATGGACTTGACCTTTAAGAAAGTATTTCATTTATAATCTAAGACCCCTCCTTTAGGGTATTTCTGCCCAAAGTTTGCAGGCATTGATTGAAAGGTGATTGCATAACATATATACCATAGCAATTTTGATACGAGGCATTAGTCATGCATTGTTTTATAATTGGCATTATGGTATTACGATGCGATAAAAAGAATTTAGCTTCAACTCAGCTTACAAATTTAAAGAGTACTTTTGCTATTAAAGTTTTAATTATTCCAACTATGGCCTTATTGCTTGAATTTTGTTTAAAATCAACCAGAGATACCCCTAATCAATATGTGCTTTTCTTTTCAGCCTATCAAGGGTGTATCTACTGTATTAAAGTAAACGTTCCTTTTTTTTAGGGGGAGGCGGGGTAATCAAGAATAAGAGTGAATATTTTTGTTTTAAAAAAAATAGCTCATGTTGGTTTCTGTTATAATTCTCACCAATGTTAGTATTTACACCTATTCAAACCTATACCATGTACCTACCTGTCCTAACCCCGTCCTGTCCCATCCCAAACATCATTGACCCTCATACACCACCAACAGATGGGAGGTACTTGAAGGAGGAGGAGGAACAGTAGGAGGAGGTGGAGCTAGTAAAAGATCTTCTATACATGGTACTCCTAGGAGACCGCTCAGCCAAGTGAAAGAATGATCATTATGGGTATATGAAACATATATTGCCCTTTCATGCCTGCTTTCTACCCTGCTTTGTGCTTTAGCATGTGAATGTTTCTCAGTAATATGTGTCCTCGATAACTAGTAGTAATTGCAAACATACAAGATATAGCTGATGTATTTAATGCCTCCAATGTAATGTAAAAAAGGAAAAAATATTTGTGGTTTGTATGTCATGGCTACAACAAATCATTTAAGGACGTTCCACAGTTAAAATGAAGTCCATGTCATTTTCACCAAATTTGGCAGAGAGTTACTTTGGTATGTATGCATTATGAAAATGCAAAAAATGATATAGGTTCATGTGCGCTTTTTTTTTCTACGGGTCTTCTAAGTCGCCGTATTTGAATGATATGTAATCTTGCGCAATCAAGAGAATTATGCCTCTCTTAGACCTCACAAATTCACCAAATGAGTTTAAATCATCATTACTCAGTGGATACTGCATCAAACTTAATCAAATTTCAAGATATATAACAAAGTGTATACCAAAGTAAGAGAAAGTCTTTTAATTGGTAAAACTATATCTATTTGGAGTCAGCAGCGCCCTCAATTGGCAAGAATGGTGCAAAAACTCGGAGAAAAAAAAAATCTTCAAAGATGTGAATCTAATCAAAAATTGAAAAAGTATTTTGTAAGCTGCACTTTTTTCAAAATCCATGTCATTTTCATCAAATTCGGCTAAGTTGTAGAGGAATGCATATCGGTAGGGAAGTTAAAAATATGGGGTCCATGTGCTCGTTTTTTAACTATGAGTGTCCAAAGTTTTGCGAGTTGGCTTGAAAATATTGAAATCCACCTAAAGTGCGCCGAAAACAAGCAAAAAGTAAAATAATACCGTCTAAAATGCAAATGGTTTCATATTTCGCTCCCAAATATTCAAAATCCATGTCATTTTCATCATACTCTCCAGATTTGTTGAATATATTCTGGAGACCTTAAAACATTAAATGCATGTATATGTGGTCCATGTGCTCGTTTTTTAACTATCAGTGTCCAAAATGTTGTAAGTTGGCTTGAAAATCGCCTAAAATGCGCAGATAACATGCAAAAGTCTAATAATACTGTCTAAAATGTCTAAAATACGAATGGTTCCTTAGTTCTGCTCCCAAACATTCAAAATCCATGTCATTTTCATCACACTCTCTAGATTTGGAGAGGAATGTATTCTGATGACGTTAAAATATTAAAAACATGGGGTCCATGTGCTCGTTGTTAAACTATCAGTGTCTAAACTGTTGCGAGTTGGCTTGAAACAGCCCAAAAATGCGCCGAAAACAAGTAAAAGTCTGATAATACCATCCAAAATGTCTAAAATACGAATGGGTCCGTAGTTCTGCTCCCAAACATTAAAAATCCATGTCATTTTCATCATACTCTCTAGATTTGTAGAGGAATATATTTTGAAGACATTAAAATATTAAGAATATGGGGTCCATGTGCTCGTTATCAAACTATCAGTGTCTAAAGTGTTGCTAGTTGGCTTGAAACAGTCTGTAATGCGCCTAAAACGGGCAAAAGTCTAATACCGTCCAAAATGTCTAAAATATGAATGGTTCATTTGTCCTGCTCCCAAACATTCAAAATCCATGTCATTTTCATCATACACTGCAAAAACTCCGATTTTGATTTAACACCAGCCTGGAATCTATATATGTCCACACCAGAAAAGTGTTAAACAACACCAGTTTGGTTTTGGTCTAACACCAGATAGGGGTGATTCCATACGTGTCGTACGGGACATTTAGAGAACATTTGACAGTTTTTGACAAGAAAAACAAAAAAATATTCCAGTAACTAAAGGTGATCATCAAGTACTACCAGAGTGTTAGAAAAACCAAGACTTAACATGACTTGAATTCACATCCTGTATAATACAGATTTAAAATAGTAATGTGTCGTACGGACGCAGAAAAAGTGGCTTTTTTCGAAACCTCAAGTTTGAACTCTAAAATCTGTGAGTTGGACAGATAATTTTCATAGAAACTGACCTCAAATTGATATTCAAGTACCCAAGAACAAACACATCTATGAAATAAAGCAAAATAAACATTCATGAATAAATAAAGCAAATTACAATATTCGAGAACATTGTGGCGTACGGGACACTCAAAATGTGTCGTACGGGACATCTCTAAATTGAAGCCAAACTTTCTTACTTTATGTCTCTTTGACTTCTTCAATCACTTTATTTGGCTGATGATAATGATAGTCCTATCAAACTAAAGACATTCATTATGTTAGAAACCGCAATTTACTGAATATTTATGTTAATATATCATAAACAAAATAATGTGTCGTACGGGACACTTGTGTGTCGTACAGGACACTTCTGTGTCGTACGGGACATTTGTGTGTCGTACGGGACACTTGTGTGTTGTACAGGCACTTGCGTGTTGTAGTGGGCAGTCTGAATAAAAAAAATAACTTTTATCAATCAGAAGGGGAGCATTGCCCCTAAATTCTTCCTTTTTAATGAAAAGTCTTTAAATTAGTAGTCATTCAGGACAATATAATTAAGTAACCTCAGTATATCGGGAGCAATATGTTATCACTTTTTTTTCATGATGGGAAATGTACAAGGGTTCGCAGCATTTATGAGCTGAAAAACTTGAGTTTTTGTGTGAAGTTACATGTATATTTTAGTGAATTAATTGATGATTTCCAATACACTATTTAATCAATGAATGAATGAAACTGTTTGTGTAAATTATGGGGCTAAAATGTTATAATTTTTCATATAAAATGTATATATACATGATATATATATCACAACTGTCACTTGTAATTCCACAAAATATTTTTTCTAAAGAAATGCGGTTCTACTTTTTCAAACCTTTCTGCATTTCATGAAACCATAATGGTTTGTCTTATTTTCCAGATTATTTTACAACTTGAAAAAAGTAAGGAGTTTCAATACTGTATATATAAAAAATTGTGATCATCAAGGGAAGTCCAAATAAGTTGATTGATATGTAATTTTTTTTACATCTTATAATAATCCCACATTAGCATGCAAGAGGAAGTCATCTTCCAGGCTAGGGTAAATCAATTATAAAGGTTTTCTTTTCATGCTCAGTGACAAAGAAATTAACCTACTCTGACCAGTGAAAATCACCAGTTTAGCTGAAGGGATTCACAAAAGAATACACCTTCATGAAATCAATTAAAATGGTTAGAATCACCTATTTCATGTTCTATGGAGATAAAAAAAAAGTATTTTTTTCAGTTCACTTCATGTCAAATCAATTACTTGAATTAAAATAGGCCTACTATTCATAGTTTCTGAGTCAAAATCCTGCAATTAAATGCATTATATATTGTGTTTCGTACGGGACAACTTTTAATGGGACAATTATTGAAAAATGAGGGGCAGTGATTAGATCCTTATGGGATAAATCAATCATCACCCATGGGTCAAAGAAAGAGAAACTGATATTGTGAAATTGCATCATCAAAAATGAAATTGTAGGATAAACTTTTGCATTTTTATGTGTCGTATGGGACATTGCCAAAATAGGTTCGGAAAAATCAGGGCTGCCCCTATTATGGATCATGAAAATGTTGTAGATATTATTTGGAACCACCAATGATACATTATTCCATTGACCTGCAATATTTTCAATCTTCTCGTGCTTTGCCAATAATTGTTTCAGGCAGTGTTTGTACTTGACTATTTAATTAGCAAAATTATTGAAAATTGAAAATTCCATTGTTCCCCTTAAAAAAAATATATCTGATTTCACTTTTGGTTAAAACTCATAATTTTTATAAAATGTAGGTATCATAGTAAAAAAAATACACTACTTATGACTTATTGAAAGCATGTTGAAATTTAGGATATTTTTGAAGTTCTAGTGTGGAATCGCCCATAGGTGTTTACACAACTCTAATTAGTATTAAAACAGCATAAGTTTGATTCCAAACTGGTGTTGTTTCAATACTTCTCTGGGGTGGACATATATAGATTCCGGTCTGGTGTTAAATCAACACCGGAGTTTTTGCAGTGCTCATTGTAGATTTGTAGAGGAATATATTCTGAAGAAGTTAAGACATTTAAACTATGGGGTCCATACCGTCCATGTGCTCGTTTTCAAATTATCAGTGTCCAAAGTATTGCGAGTTGGCTTGAAACAGCCCAAAATGTGCCGAAAACAAGCATAAGTCTAATAATACCGTCTAAAATGCGAATGGTTCCGTAGTCTTGCTCCCAAACATTGAAAATCCATGTCATTTTCATCATACTTTGCACATAGATACTTTAGCACCTGAATATTCCAAATATGCAAAAATTAACATGGGTCATTGTGCTTGATTTTTTGCTATAGAGCTTCAAAGTTAACCCAAAATGGATGATGTTCTTAAGAATTGCGCATTTTTAGACCTCACGAGATCACAACAATGAGTTTAAAGCTCTAGCTATTACTCAGTCAAAATCCATGAAAATTTCATCAAATTTTGCAATATGATTAATAATTGTATCCGTAAGATGGATAATCTATTTATATTGCTGTCAATTGTTTGCTCATTTAAGTGTAGCAACACTCTCAGTTCTTAGAAATTTCAGGAAAGATACTAAACCTCAAAAATTTCTAATTTCAATAATAAACTTGAGAAGTTAAAGAAATGCTGCACTTTATCCAAAACCCATGCCATTTTCACCAAACTTTGCAAAGTTGTAGAGGAAGGTATATCTAAGAGGTGCAAACATTAAAAAATATGGGTTCATGTGCTTGTTTTCAAACTATCAGCACTCTTGTTAAAGCAAACAGTGCTTCTTAAAACACCCGAAAACGCGCCAAAAGCTAATTTGTATCTATGTGAGGAAAAATTCCGAACCACTTTTCCATTTATTCAAACTCGGGGTCATATTCATCATACTTTGCAGCACTACAGAGAAACTATTTTGAAATTGTAGAGGAATAAAAAGAATGGTCCATGGAATAATTCCAGTTTATTAGCTTCATAAAATAATACATCGGATCTGCAGTTAGTGCAGATAAGGAGAAAAATCAGCTCACATTACCTACAGCTGATTAATCACCAGTTCATCCATTGTGACGTCAGCGCGCAGAGTGTAAAATATGCGCAGAATCCGCAGATCATAATGCGCACAAACATAACTGTGGAACGTCCTTAAAGAGTTATGACAGGTTTTTAAGCCAGTTTGAATTTTGCTGATGCGTTAATATAGCCAATCTAAATCATGGCAGTATGGAAGCCTTGCAACAGGTATATTACAATCTTGATGAGAAAAGGCAAATTATAAAAGAGTAGAAATAAGCCTGTAGACTCTTGAGATAGATGGGTGGTTAGCATGACTATGATAGACTGATGAAAGCAATTATAATACTACCACTAGGGGCAAATCTAGCCGGATAACATACTGTGTAGTACTTTGGACCAAGCCCACCATCGTGCCCAAACAATAATGCCTGTGAAATCATATTGCATTTACCCTGGCTGGACTAGCCCCTCCCCCATCCTTGTGTGTTTTAGAATGAGCATACTTCCTCATTATATCGACATTATTCTTGTAGAGTAGGATTATAGAATGTTCCATTCAGCATTAATATTTTTTTTAGTATTAAACATGTTTTGTATCAGTGGAAGTTATCATGTAACCTATCATTTGCTTCCTCTATTCCCAAAACTGCCATACTCTTCTTTATATACATAAATTTTGAAGATATTAGATATGTACATTTTGATATGCTGATCGTAACATCTTAATGCATGATGCTGGTATTCTTTTTTAGCATTTTAAGTCTTGTTTGTATGTGTATGCTATTACTAGTTACATGTCATGAACATAAATTGACTGTCGTGTATTGTATCCCTATGTTCATCTTCATAAATTTCATAAACTTTTGAAATTGATATGCATCATTGATGTACATCTAATGTATGTTAATAATTATAATAATCCGCTTTTATATGGCGCTTAATGCAGCGGAACAACATGTCTAAGCGCTTTACAGATACATGTTCATTATTACCCCATCATTTGATGACCAGGATAAGTGTTAAGTGTTTTAAGTTAATAGTGCTATCAGTAAGTTTTCCTGCACTACCCCCACCCCCCCCCCTCCCAAAAAAAAAAGAGAGAGAGAGAAGAGAAAAAATAAAAAAGGAAATGGAACAGACAAGAAAGAAACTTTCAGCTTTGTAATTAATTCATGGTAACCATTGATTCATGTTGTCATTACAATATATTATTCAGCATGTGTATCAGCTGAATATGTCACTTTTTCACGGCTAAACAAACAACATTTCATATCCTGAGATACATACATAATGTGAAGGTTAATGGCTAATAAAATCATGAAATATATCAAATAAATGGAAGTGGTAGGATAGACTAGAAATACAAGTAGAATGCATTAATATAAGAAGACTTAAAAATGATTTTAATAATCAATTAGATGAATTATTGAAACTGTCATGCCATTCTGTAGATCAAGTATATATTTATATTTTTTGAAAATTTTAGAAATATATTTTGTTTGCGTAAGGCTTGTTATAGCTTCATGAAGATAGACCAATATTTCCAAAATTTTCTTCTAAATTTTTGTATGACTCTTTTTTTTTTCTATTATAACAATGAAAATGATGACAATTGTGAAATTTGTTTGTAATTTGTTTTTAAGATTGTCATTTATACTTTTAAGTGTAGTCTATAGCCTCAATCATAAGGCTACCTGTAATTATGCAATTGGCAATTAGAATTGAAGTTGCAGATAAGTTAAAAGCTAGGTTAATAACCAAGGTTGTGTCATACTTCAGTCTTAAACCTGTATAACCTAATTGATGACTCCACATTAGCAAATTTAGCATACCTGTCTGAAGCATATTTATCTGATCAATGCAATAATATGTTTTATGCTGCACATATCTAGGAATTATTAGAGCACTTCCCCCTGGTATCTAAATATTTTTAAAGCCTGAATTCTTGGGACACTCATCAGAAACAAGTGCTGTTAGTTGTATAACCACTTTTTCTATGCGTTGTCCATGTGCTAGACAGTTTCATGGAACAGTCTCTTGTCATTAATTCAGTTTCCCTTTCATCCAATCCACATTGCATTAGCAAAAGTTGTATTAATGGCATTGATCTTTGAAAATTTGGAGAATGTACTTCAAGCTGAGATTGTCCAAGGGCTTATTGCAGAAAGACTTGTGCTAAAATGCAATATGGAACTTGTGCTTGATGTTTTGAGTTGCATTAAACACTTTACTTTCCTCATATGGCCTCAGATAAAGCAAACCTTTTCTTCTTGTATAAAACAAAAATTGTTCTCAGAAGATTATGTGACAATGACTTTAAAGCTAACACTGGTCTATCTCTGTTTCTTTGCAGTCTCGAGCATGGTTACTATAAAGTGAACTGAAGAGGCAAAGCCAGACTGAGCATTCGTTCACAGAAAAAGAGTCTGTAAATGATCTTCGCAAGAGAGACCGAGAGGTATGGCTGCATTAGGATTTTACATTCTGTATTTGATGCGTGAATCCAATCGTCAAGGAGATTTTCACTTTGTTTGATCCCATTTTGTCCAATCTCTCTTTGGTCTCACCCTTAATGGTCTATGCTCATTCCTCACTCCAACATTTTGTTCAATTCCCTTTTTAAGCTAATCAAAAGTTGACAGAGTTGTAATTTGGATGGTGACCATTTAAAAATAGGGCAAAATAGTTAGCCCTAGTGGCTTTTAGACCAGTTTGGTATTTGGCAACCAGCAATTGCATTAGATTAATGAATTGGGTTTGGCCATAATGGCATTGTACATTAATGGGAATGGGGCCCGTTTCATGAAAGTTGTCAGCACTGACAAGTTGTATTTCTCCGACAGTTACCATAGTAACAGTCGGAGACCAGAGCTTCTGAGCCAATCAAAACCAAGGATTTCAATGAAATTGTCAGCGTTGACAATTTAGTCAGTGCCGACAACTTTCATGAAACGCCCCCCCCCCCCGACCTTACACCAATTGGTTAGAAAGTAAAAACCATTATGAACAAATGCACTTATATCCTATATGACAAGTATAATGGCATAGATCCAAATGCATTGACTATCAATACATGCCTTTTTTTTTTTTTTTTTCTAGCTTGTGAGAATCCATCAATATAGGTCTGTCTGCAAATCTGCCCCAACTTAATAAAAATAACTCATGTTACTAAGAATAATTTCAGCTATACGTTTGTATTTTGAAGGATTGCAATTGTATATTTATCTTCATCTGACAAATGTTGATCTACAGATTTCATCTCTTGTGAGTAAACCAAGTATGCATGTAGGGTAGTTTGACACTTACTCTAATTTAAGTTTGAAAAAAAGAGGGGGAAAAGGATACTTTTTCTGACATAGTACTTTCTTTGAAAGTTGAGTATATTGAATATTATTACTATGAATATGCATACATCCTGATGAATTGAATAATGTATTTGAATCCCTTTTCTTTTCTAAGCCTATTAAATGAGTCTGTATAAAAATACAGACTTGAATAGGTAATGCTTGACACTTGAATGGAATGTCTTAAGATCATTAATATTCTTAATAGTGCTTGGGAGTTTATTCCACAAAACTGGGGCCTCACGGCTATAAGCCTGATCTCCATAATGCTTGGTTCGGCTACCCGGAATCACGAGGGTGAACATGCAAGCTAAATGCAATACTAATAATAGGCAGTCATTAATATTATGTATTGTGTTTTTAGCTTTGATAAAGCTCATAATACTGAATCCTTTATTTTTAATTATTAAAACACCAACATGATCCATTATAAAAATAATCATAATAACAGTGCTACTGTCATGTGGATATGATTAACATTTTCCATGTTTAACTTATAAGTTATAATAGATATTTAGAGCTCTTTGGTAACTTCTTATACTCATTACTCCATAATTTAGTATTAACATTCCATCCTTTCCCTGCATATATCATTAGATAAGCAATTTAACATTACAGAGACTGGATGATTATTCCAATCCTTGTTACACATATTTTCTGCACGCAGGATCGGTATGCAACGGGTTAAAGTAGAGTAGCAAAACTTCATAAGTAAATATCACCTTGACACCATAGATCTACTTCTTTTCCTGTTTGTTTTCTTGGGTCAATGTGTAGGTTTGTAACTCTTGACAGTCCTGGCTTGCACAAAAGCATTGTCTTGCCTTTTAACTGTACAATGTAGTATTTCCGCCTGTATTGATGCATCTTTGTCATCTTTCATCATTGTATTTCTTTCTCATTCAGTGTCTTGAGTAGCAGTGTCGTAATGTGTTAATTAGTGAAAATTGGAGGGGTGAATTATTAAGGAATATTTTTTTATGATGATGAGTAAAGTTATTGGTAATTGCGTTATTATTACTAAAATTCATGAAATGCATTGTACATACATGTAAATGTGTCCCAACTTTGTGTATAAAATGTGCAATTTTATAGGAATGTATTGATTTATAATAACAATATAAATATATCAAAATGTAAACATTTGTTTCCATGCCTTAATCATTTACTGCTTTAGATTTGCAGAGTGTAATTGATTTAAAATAGGAGGACTAGAATTACAAAATTAAAATGACAGAAATGTTTGATATGCAAACAGACACTTCTTGTGTGACTAACCATGAGTAAACAAAGGGGGGGTCCAGCATTTGTATTAAATTATTTGTACGAAAGTACATGTAGGGAAACAAACTACGTTGAAAGTTTAAAAGAAATTGAAAGATTAGAAGTTATGGCTGGATGAAAACAAATCTCTTTTTACTTTATAGGTCTCAATTTGGCTAGGAGATTATGACAAGTTGTGTGGACTATTCAGTGGTTTTATACTCTGACCACCTTTCTACGAGGGCTATGATGAATATAGCATATTGATATTTGTCTTTACAACAAAGACAATTGTTATAACTGATATTAAATCACTTTGTGTATTGGAGCATGTGGATAAATCCCTACCCCTCATCATATTGACAATTACCTTTGCAGCCCTTTTGAAATCCTCATACATGTATGTGTTTATCATTTTAAGGGCTCAATAAAAAAACATATATGTAAGGGCATCATAACAGGGTGGGGTACCAATCATCATTGATATTTCTAGTTTCTTGTAAAGCAACCCTAAAAGATCTGTGCTATTTGAGATGTACAGAGGAGGGGCCATGAAGGCCCCCCTTCTGATCTTGGCCGCCGTTCTTGCGATCGCGCCAAAATTTGGCACGCACATTCTTGCAGATTTATTCCTGAAATCCATTATTTGCATATTTAACACCCAATTTCACTTCAAATTTTTCATTCCCCCCCCCCCCCCCAGATGTCATCTTTGTCATCTTAGTTAAAGGATTCCACACAGAAAAATTGTGAAAGTCACATTTTTCCTTAATTTCTTTGTTTTTTAGAATTTCTCATGTATTTCTATGTTTCTTCATCTTTTTTTTCAATGGAAATTATTACTAAACAGACCAATTAGAATGAGAAATAATCACCCTTTTATGAATTTCATCTCCCATAGACTTTGTACACAAAGTATATAAAATCGGCATGACATTGACTCGTAAAAAGTCACGTGGTGTTGTGATGCTATTCCCGTACGTCACGAATCTGGTCTCAAAAGTTGCGCGAGACTTCAAAGAAATAAAAAATAAAAACTATGCGGCGCTATCTTTATGGGTTCCGGAAATATCGCGCGAAGCGTAGAGGGGGGTGGGGTATGATGCCCCCAGTCCTGTTAAGGTTACTGTTTGGATGAATTCCTCTTTCAAACAAATTGAAGGAAATATCGGTGTTTATGGCTGCTGCTGATTGTGGTGGTGGTGGTTGTCGATGATGAAGATGATGATTATGAGGATGATGGTTGTGGTCGCGATGATGATTGATGGTGATGATGGTTATCATCATTGCTGTCATAATAATGAAGTTTGTTAGTTACGTTGTTCGGGTAATTATGTGTATAAAGTTAATTATGGTATTTTTGATAAGTTAAATTAAATTCATATACTAGTATTGTGTCGTTACAATACAATCGAGTTATGGGGCTCTGATTTTACATCCGGGACTTTCATGGCAAAAAAGGTCTATATAGATGAGCACAAATTAAAAACAGCATTTTAGTTTGACCATAATCAACATATTAAGTAATATTTTATTCCAATATGTTTGACCATAATCACATACAAATAGATACATCCGAGGTCTATCTAGTGTCGGCCTAATATATGAAATCTCAAAACCTGTCTATCTGTTGGTGCCAATATTGAACTTTGGTATCGATTTAAAACAAGTAACCATGGTAACTGAAATCTTGGCTTTTAAATCCTCAGCCATTTGCCAATGCACATATTATCTGAAAAAAATACGCATATGAACTATAGACTCCTCAATCTTATTATCGACGGAACAATTCAGACAGCAAAGATGTTTCACGCAATACTTAAACCGTATACTACTGCGCTCTTTTCGGTATTTTTTCCGTTCCAAGACGATGGGTAGAATTTCACCAGATAGCATTTGGAAGGTGTGGAAATTAACTGGTTAGAAGTATCGAATAAATTGGCGTTGCATTTATAAAATGACATCTTATTTTCCTTGGAAGTATGGATCGTGCATTATTTTTCATAAAGTCATAAAGGAATGATATTCATTAGACTTTATTTCCATGGATCTAATGATCAATGCTCTAAAACATGAATGACTCCTGGTTTGGGCCGTCAAAGAACTCGTCATATTTATCGTCCCTTTTAAGAGATTTGAGATAGTCTGTGTTCTCATCACCATCGCTCTCATCACTTCCGTTGTACGTACTGATCTTATCCTGGTACTCATCTTCAATAGGAGATGTCTGTAAAGAGCAAAAAATGATGTCTTGCCTGTTATATAGCATTATACAGAAATGAGCCGCACCGTCATTCGAGATGAATAAAGCAAATACCCGGTACATACCTTAAATGAGTTTAAAAAACATGATCAACATTTGGTAATGTTTCCTGCGATTGGGTCTACTTTATATTTGTTTTGTAATTGCCGCTGTTCAATTTTCGATTACATAAATCTACAGCTACCAAAGTGGCACTCCTGCATAAGAGTGCTTTTTGATAGACATTGATTTATTGTTCAGACATGTATTATATAAATATTTATTTGTTGTTCTGCTCTGAAGCTCCTTGAGCATCTAATCAAGATGGAAAGTGCGCTATACAAATCTCATGTATTATTATTATTATTATCATAAACATACCTGCATAGGATACGGTCAACTTCACAATGCGATTATACCAAGATGATCGTTGGCCAATCAAAAGCTCTGCCTTTCAACACGTGACGTTCTTGCTATCCGACTAATTTATCTGCAACTTGCGCATTGGCAAGCGTTTTTTTTGTCTCGCCTGCATAGCAGAGCGAGACTATAGGCGCCGCTTTTCCGACGGCGGCGGCGGCGTCAACATCAAATCTTAACCTAAGGTTAAGTTTTTGAAATGACATCATAACTTAGAAAGTATATGGACCTAGTTCATGAAACTTGGACATAAGGTTAATCAAGTATTACTGAACATTCTGCCTGAGTTTCAGGTCACATGACCAAGGTCAAAGGTCATTTAGGGTCAATGAACTTAGACCATGTTGGGAAAATTATTTTCAAAATCTTAACCGAAGGTTAAGTTTTTGAAATGACATCATAACTTAGAAAGTATATGGACCTAGTTCATGAAACTTGGGCATAAAGTTAATCAAGTATTAGTGAACATCCTGCTTGAGTTTCAGGTCACGTGACCAAGGTCAAAGGTCATTTAGGGTCAATGAACTTTGGTCAAGTTGGGGGTATTTGTTGAATTACTATCATAACTTTGAAAATTTACGGATCTAGTCCATGAAACTTAGACATAAGGTTAATCAAGTATTAGTGAACATCCTGCCTGAGTTTCAGGTCACATGACCAAGGTCAAAGGTCATTTAGGGTCAATGAACTTTGGCCAAGTTGGGGGTATTTGTTGAATTACCATCATAACTCTGAAAGTTTATGGATCTAGTTCATAAAACTTGGACATAAGAGTAATCAAGTATCACTAAACATCCTGTACGAGTTTCAGGTCACATGACCATGGTCAAAGGTCATTAAAGCCCAATTAACTTTGGACGTGTTGGGGTTATTTGTTGAATTACCATCCTAACTCTGAAAGTTTATGGATCTAGTTCATAAAACTTGGGATATAAGAGTAATCAAGCATCACTGAACATCCCCTGTGAGTTTCAGGTCACAAAACCAAGTCAAAGGTCAGTTAAGGTCAATAAACTTAGGCCATGTTGGGGTAATTGTTGAAGTGCCATCATAACTTTGAAAGTTTATGGATAGAGTGAATGAAATGTGGACATGGGTGTAGTTGACAGTCTTAAGTCTCCGTTCAAATGTCATTTATGGTAAATGAACGTGGTATTATGTCATTATCTGAATGATGTTTTTGTGAATGATTATTTTATAGTAGTTTTCAAAGTTAGCACTGCTGCTATATTAAATTGCGTAATGCAGGCGAGACTGCCAGAGGCGTTCCACTTGTTTAAATGACATATCAATTCTTCCGTTTGATTGGCGGGAAGTTAAAGACATTTATCTAATCAAATCCCAATTCCTGCTCGAGTAGTTATGTGATCCAATTATCCACTAAAGCTGTAAGAAACTATCCGACAGTCGTAACAGCTCAGTGAACTAGAAATACGTATTTCTAGTTCAGTGTAACAGCTAAAAGGAAGCGTTTTATGAAATGACTTGTCGGATGTTTTAATATCCGACAAAGTATGTTGTATCCGACAGTTACCATAGGAATGTCCGACATTTTGTCTGACTAGAAACTTTGATTAATGTTTCCCTGATCATACAGGATAAGGGTTCATTTGAAAATTACCATATATAGCAAAGACACTGTAGTGCAATCAGAGGAACAGTGGCTTTGTCATTTACAAGTCATCTAGAAGTATATACTGTATACTGCGAAATAAGCTGGTGGTATATAAAGCACATTAATCTGCAAAAAATCCTTCGGTGAAGGTTGGATTAATCAAGTTTTGATGTATTGCAAGAATTCAACACTTACCTCAATATGAAGCACTTGACTGAGTTCGTTTGATAATATATTAAGTTCTGTACCTCGGTCTGTTATATCCTGACCTAGGACTTCATGTTTTTCTTGAGGGGCGACATCTTCTGTTTCTTCACTTTTCACCACCTCGACAACATTTGTCTTCTTCATCTCAGAGACTGCTTCTAACACATCATTGATCTTCTGAGATTTCTCGTGCCACATCTGCTGACGAGAATCCTGCAAAGCCTTCAAGAAAACGATCAAGGCCTTTAGATTAAACCTGAGCATTTTTTTAATTTAAATTTTATTTAGTTTTAATTTTGGAGGAATATTCGGACAATAATTCAAATAGAAATCCTCTGCAGTTGGCCCAGCTATACCGGCTTTCCATCACCAAGTAGTGCCGCGTTTTGGAAATTAGTTCCTGAATTTCTTCGGGATAATTAATTTTAGTTGTCGAGGGCTATATAGCGATTCATCGAGCTGACTCTCACATAAGATCAATCATTTTGGTTTAACCTACCTGTCTTTTGAGTTTGGCCTTCTCTTGCTTCATTTGGATCTTCGCTGATATCTCTTCCATGGTACGCTGTCGCTTCATATCGGCCTTCACCTCTAGGCTCTCAAGACGGCGAGGTGGCTTCGCAACGCGTTGACCCTTGGCTGTTTTAGGACGAACTGTTGTCATATGAATCTCGAAGGACACACCACCCGGTTTAATATTTTCTAGAGGCACTGAGGGTTGGAGGGTGTCACCGACCAGACCATTGGCAGTCAAGTCATTGAGGATATCTGCGTTGGTTCGTTGCTCTAGCTCATTCGTCTTCTTACATTCGTTAGGCTTCGGCAATGCCGAAGTTGGTATGGTTAGTTTGGCCTCACTCGGAGCTTATAAAAAAGAAATGAAAATACATTTCATAAGGCCATGATAGCCATGACAAATTAGCCCCCCAAAATAGGTGGCTTGTCGATATTCATGATTATTATTTTGTAATAAGGTCGATTGAAAATTTGTTCAGTTTCTTAAAAAAACAATAACCAGAGAAAAACAACTTTCAACCAACTTGTGATTAAATGATGCAAAATTACAATGCTCTACTCTATAGTGTATACTTCTGCAAAATTTGGGATATCCAGACACTTTATTGCATAAAAATTATACCAGCAAAACAATGTTGGAACAAGAGTAACCTCTTCGTGATTCCTATAGATTTCACTAGCGAGAGTAGCGAATGAGTAGAAAAGGTGAAATTCTTTAAGGAACACTTATCAGCTGAAAATCATTACGATTTCTTCCTGTTTACTTTCAGGATTCAAATATTTCAAACATTCCGATTAGCTGCAGTTTAGTCGATTTTAATATGCAGTTTAGATATACTGTATTGTACACGATTTGTTGGAAGAAGGGAGCTTGGTCATCGAAAACATAGAATATATTACAAGGATTCTATGGGTGCTCTGTTTCGCGTTTCTTGTGCATCAATCTCGGCATAATATCTTTTTAGAGATGCCAAGCGACCCCTATATACCCTCATAATGCAACTATAAAATTTAAATACACACTTGTTGTTTCCCTTGTGTCACTGGTTTGTTCAGTTGCTTGTTCCTCTGGTGCAGAGGTAAAGACTACTTCTTTGAATTCAGATCGATGGTGAGTATATCTTGGTTTGGTTTGTGGAGATGAAGGAGGAGACTGATGATCCGAGTCAGACAGCTTACCATACATTGAAATCACTTTTTCCTGAGAGTGAATAACTTTAGCCCCACCCTTTTCCGTCTGTAAGGATACGAGGTTTATTGAGATGAGTACCGTATATATACCGATTCTTCAGGAACAGAGATAGCTGGCTTGGTGGCGGCAACGACGCGGTAATGGTGAGTGAAGATGAATCTGGTTATGAAGATGATGGAGATGATGTTGGTGATGGTGACGATGATGATGAATAGATGATAATAAAGATGATGGTAGTCACTAGTGATGATGATACGGGTGATGACGATGGTGATGATGAAGGTGAAAATGATGATGATGATGATGGATTGATGATAAAGGTGATGGTAGTGATGATGATGCGGGTGATGATGATGATGGTGAAAATGATGATGATGGATTGATGATAAAGATGATGGTAGTGATGATGATGCGGGTGATGATGATGGTGAAAATGATGATGATGGATTGATGATAAAGATGATGGTAGTGATGATGATGCGGGTGATGATGATGAAGATGATGATGGTGCTGATGATGATAATGATGATGGTGATGCTGCTGATGAGGATGATGCCGATAAGATGATGGATGTGGGTGATGATGATGATGTTGACAGTCGGTGATGACGATTAGATTTAGGGGTAGGTGAATGCGGGTATGGTCCGTTTTTCAGGCCTTAATAGTCCTTGTTGGTGATATATATACAAAGAAATACTCTCTTCCAATCTTTATTAGGGTCTAGTGCCCACCAGGCTCTATTAATAGATCTACGCTAAGTTTTAATAATTATAACAAATTGTATTAAAACCTTTAAAAAATAAGATACTAAGGACTAGTTTGGAGTCGAAGTTTTATAATGAACATATTAAAAGTCCCTATAGATTTGGACCTTATTCAATTTGAATTATTTATTTTGTATAGAATATGGAATCAATTTTTTATTACTCAATTGCAATTCATCTAGAAACGCCTATAACATTATTCAATTATAAATACATAATAAAATGTAATCTTACACAAATAAATTGAGAGACAAACGTGGTAAACCTGTTCCAAGAGTTATTTTCTAGTTTTTCCTGCTTTTCATCAGGTTTGGGTTGTGGTGATGCAGATTGGTTGCTGTTACCATGGTAACTTAGTGGTATCACTTTATTTTTCTTGCGAGTCATAGTCCTGTTTACGGTCCATACATGAAGTCATTGCTTTTCGGTATACGGTAAAGTGTTTTATCAGATCCTATTCTAGTTTAGAATGAAGAAAATCTGTTTTGTTTACACCGCATACCCCACTCGCTACGTACGGCACTGACTATTATGTCGTCATTTCCCATTTCTATCGCTGTTTGTGACGTTTTACATAGCGCGCGGTCTTTGCCCTTTTTTTAAATGTGACGTCATTTTCGCGAATGCCATTTTTCAAGTTTTTAATGAAAATGAGTTAAAAGCAGGTTAAAAGGACATGGCCGTACGCAAAATTTCTTTCGGGGGGGCGGCAAGATGCATATTTTTTTCAAGAAACACGGAAGCGAGGGGGGGGGGGGGGCAAAAAATACCGAGCTTAACATGGGAGCGCATTTGCACTTTCAAATTTGCACTTTCAATAAGAAATTGAAGGACTTTGTGCACACTTTCTGTGAATTTCATGAAAATTTTCAGTAAAGAAATTAAATTTTTAATGTTTCTGGGGGACAACTGCCCCCTCACCCCCTAGCTGCGTACAGGTAAAGTCATTGAAACTTTATATTGCTGTCCAAGTATCTCAAACATAGATTTGTCTAAAACTTTGCTCAATTCCATCTCATATACACATCAGGTTATCTTAGTATGAGATTTCTTCATTTCCACTTTCGTCATCATTACCTCTTGTGTGTGTCAAGAGTCAAACGTTTTATTAGAGATATGATGGTTTCTCCTTTCTGAAACCTAACACAGGGTTGAGTGTAAATTCCACTTCTGTATTCCCTTCTCCAACACGGAGGGTCAAGTACAAATAAGCAGTAAAGACAAAGTGAATGATTTTTAAAATGATTTATCAAACAACCCTCCTTGATCAATTAATAATATCAGACGAGTTTAATATGATAGCGTACAAGAACTCAATAAAATCGGATGAGATTAAATGTATACGCCCCGAATGCATGAGATTTTTCAGACATCAAATTGTGCAATAAAGCATTTAAGCCTCTCTTTTAAGAAAAAAAAACCCATTAAGTCCTTTTCGTAATTTCCCTTTTCACGAAAATTAATTATCCGAAATCTCAGGGACTGTGTTTGTAGGCCTATGTGTTTTGTTTAGAAGAAACTCATACAATACCCTAAACTACTTAATTGGGATTTAATTTAACAGGTGACCTGTCATTGGTAGACTCAATCGTCAAAAAGGCAAATTCGCGCTTAAAGGCTAGATACCAAGCCTGTTTGAATATAAAATCTAGAAGTATTTTGTGTTATGCTTTAATACAACGTCTGTTCGAACTATATGCTAATGCGGCTTGGAATGGTCATCTGGGTGTGACTGATAAGAACAAATTAAGAATAATTCAGAATAAGATTGTAAGATTCATAAGTGTTTTCGGCCCAAGAACACACATCGGAATTAACTTGAAAAAGCAGGATTACTCCATGTAGATCAAAGAGCTAAACAACTAGTATTGCACCACGTGCATAATATTCGGATATAAGGGCATTACTTAGCAAACAATTTCATACGTGTCTTAAATAGGTTTTTTTTATTATCAAAACGTGAAGGTCATATAGGGAACTCTTTTTATTTCAGTGGCATTGGAATTCTCTTCTTAATCAAGTTAAAGCTGTTATAATTTCTCCTCACTTTGAGAGTATATTACCTAAAACTTGAATCTATACTAGAGATCAGTTTTACCAATAATAGCACACCGTTTGGTGCTTGGTTTACAGTATTGTAAATAATATAGGGTAAGTTAAAATATAATCTTATTTGACATAAAGTAGATTGTATTTGTTTGCTTCAGGATTTGCAAATTATTTGATTGATGATTATGTAATTTTTTTCCATGTTCTTGTACTTGTCGTGTTTAATACATTTTGCTGTTAAAATAATGTTTTGAATAATAAGTCCCCTTTCATTGGATAAGTAATATAAGTGATATAAGTTTATTCAAACCAATCAAGTGATATAATACAAATATTTAGTACAAAGGTTGGCAAAGAGAAAGGTTTGGGACCCCATAGAAGCAGAGCTTGTGAAAGGGGCCCCTTGATGAAATTAATATAAGAACATAAAAAACAAAGGAAGATATACAAAACATTATAGCAAAAAATTGATGATAAAACAAACATACAGACAAAACAAAAATAATATAAGATAAGATATAAAATGATAAAACATAGTAGCAAAAATATTGATGATAGAAACAAACATAAAAAAAAAGAGAATATAAGTCTCTATAAGATTTCATGTGTTACCCTGTCAACGTATTCTTCCCATTTATTGTATCTATACACAACAAAAAAAGTAAGTCCCCCCTAAATCAAATTGCTGTAACTTTTGAAGGGAATTATTTTGAGATATGATATTTCGTAGGTGGTTTTCTACACTCATTAAGCAACTCCTGGTGAAAAATGAGATTGATCGAATGAGTCATGCATGAGTAATTAAAGATTGAATTCAAAATGACCATTTTTGAAAGTCACAAGAGTCGTTTTTCAGATTGTGCAAATACAAAGTTGGGCTAAAGTTGTTTTTACTGTTTTACTATCCATAATTTAGCCACTCCACACACAATTTTCATATCGTATGTTTATGGTTGAGTGAGCACAATGTATTGCAGGGGCCGCGGAAGCGGGGGGGGGGGCTCTAGCCCCCCATTTTTTTAAAAAAGCATGTACAAAAATGTAAAATGACCATATGATTGTGATTTTTTGCATGGTCAGCCCCCCCCCCCCCCCTCACTTTGAAAACCGTTCCGCGGCCCCTGTATTGTGACGTATCAGCATAGGGGTTTATGTAAGTATCCTCTACAACTTGTTAGATCATGTTAAAGTTTGAAAATGTTGTTGTCTCCCCCGATTATAGGCCCCTCCCCCATTATAAAATTCTGGATCCACCACTGATTTGTCCATAAATTAAACTAATCATGAGAAATTGTTAAGAAAATGATACATTTATGCAGTATAAATAGTATTCATTCCTAAGTTTTCGAATGTGCTCGCTCAACCATGAAAATGTTTAAAGTTCGGAAAGTGTGTGGTGATAGAAATGATGTTTGATAAAAACAACAGCAATTAAAGTCACATTTGAAACCGAATTTGCCCCCAATATTCACTTTATTACCCTTTAAAATGAGTCTGTGACATTCAAAATACCAATTTTCCCACTTTAATGCGTGCTCACTCATCCATAAATAAACAAATCAATTTCATTTCTGCACAGAATTCTGCCCATAGGTTGATAAACACTACTGCCAAATGACATTGCTAAAGACAGCCTTAAAAAAAAGTTCCACCATATTGAATTAAGGGGTTACTTATTCTTAAACATATGCACCCATAATGTACACAAGTCTATGAGAGAGGAAGTCAAAATTTTAACGAATATGAAATGAGGGTTTGTTTCATGGACGGTTTTTGTTACTTCTGCCAACAGTTATTTCATGAAACTTCGCACATGGTTTCAGAGTAACACTATCCAAAAGGCGCGCACACCAAAATAACCATTCGATACGGCACAGAGTGGGGCCAAGGCCTTGAACTTTCTTCTCATTTGCATAATTTTCGAATATTGTGTGCTCACTGATGCATTAAACATCGGGATTTTCATAAAAATCAAATCAAATTAACTATGCAAGGAGGTTTGTGGCAGATATCCATAGTTCCAAATTGCATTTTTTCCAATAACGTAAAAAAGAGCTAATCACATTCCACATGTTCATTCAAGCGTGAATGTTTAATTAAACGCCTTTGAATCATTGAAGCATGTTAATTGGTCATGAACATAACGAAAAAGTTGAGAAAAGATCATTTTCAGTTACCAAAATGAAACAATACATGCCTATGATATTTGAAAATCGTATTTTTTGTTTTCAATAAATGCTCATTGAACCGTGAAACGATGAAAATTGTTGAAGATACTCTTCCCAAAAATAACTGTCATCATATTCTATCATTTTTATTGATAGAAATGTGTAAAACATCCAATTATAGCAAATTTGGAATTGTGTTTATTCAACCGTGAAATTTAGCCAAAAAAGTTGTATCGTCTTTTAGAAAGTACCTTTTACAAGTCTTCTGACTATTTTTCATGATGAGAATGTGGAATTAGTTCCAATAAAATGGAATCAAAGTAATTATATTTGGCTTGTGACTTTTGAAAAGTGACATTTTTGCAATCACAATAAGCGAGGGGCCGATTAAAGCAATAGAAAGTAGGGTGGTTGCCCCCGTATTGTGTGGTAGCCCCTCCTGCGTATTAATTCAGCATGAAAAGTTCCATGCTCTCTTGAAATTACTTTATTTGTTCTTCTCCATCCTCAACACTGCCTTCCTTGTCTTCAACTTTTTTATCCACCTTAATAGCTGTAAACTCATAGTCACTCTCAGTCTTGCGTCGAACATAGAGGCGAAAAGAAGTGATGAAGCACACGGCATAGATGATCATAAACATCGCGTACATGCTGGGAAATTTGATCATTTCCGCTTGGAGCTGGAAGTCGCCTCGAAAGGTCAGTTTGATGAGGGCGAGGGCGAGCACGACGTTTTGACAGCCGGTCTCGAAGGCGATGGTACGGCAGTGCTGGGTAGTTCGTCTACTGATGAAGGAGATGGCATACCCAACCAGGAAGCCGATTGGTGGTACTAGACCGGCACTGAGCCATAGCCTCCATGAAGCATCGAAGAGTGTTGGAACGGCGATGTAATCCAAGACAACGCTTGTGATGAGGAGGATGATCCCTATGATGGTACCAACCTGGAATAAAGTACAGGGGGACATTTTATTCATTGCCTCTTTTAGGGGGCTCAATTTCTTTATCTAATTTTGTTTTTATGTTGCAATACCAAAATGCAGCTATCACAGATTCGCAGTTTAAGCGCTTACCTTAGCGTCAATAACGCGTCGTTTCCACACATAAATTTCGTCGCGACGCAACTATAGCAAGGAGACGAAGAATTTGGTATCTGGCCTGACAATCTATTTCTTTCTTACAGAGTTTAACTTTTCAGACTTTTTGAATCAAATCATGTAGAAAACTTTCTGTTACAAAAACATCAACGGCGATCGGGGGGGGGGACGTCTCCCCCTTTATTTTCTAATTTTGTACAGACGCCAGTATAGGAGAGGGTTGTCTCGTCTCCCGGACCCAAATCTCCAGAAATCGCCGCCTATGCTGTTAACTACAGAGAGTATTAGTGTTTCTGTCCTTGGATATGAATGGCAAATTATTTGATTTGAGTAATCTGTGGGTACAAAATATATAAGGGGATCTCCTGGGATTAATTTAGGATACAGCCGCCAAACTTTTATTATTCTTATGCACCACGATGAGAGAGAGGACACAACGTATTTTTTGTTTCATTTGGGAGGCCGGTCAACATACAGAGCAATGTAAAATGTTCGCTTTCTTGTCATTACCAAAAGTATTATTTGCTCTAACAAAATTGTATCTATGTATATTTTCTTTTTAATAAATCCTTTGAGAAAATACAATTTTGACGAAAAAAGTAGTCTTTGATTTTCCTTACCAACGATATCGGTTTTGTCCATTTTTCTTTCTTCCATCTAATGATCATCCCGATGATGACAGGAATGATGATGGCAACCAATCCGATGATGATGTTGATAAAAGGAATGACAGCTTTCTTATCAGTCCATCGACGACTGTAGATGAGGAGATTGAGGGGCATCATCCCGATAGCTGCCAGCGTCGATACTGCTGTCATACACACGCTGAAGATTATAATAAAATGATAATTAAACGTTCATATCATGAAGATCAGTGGAACTAAAAGTGTTTCAGGTTGCAATATTTGTAACTGTGCATACATCAACAAATCTTCAAACTTAATTGTTAGAGGTGGGAGGTTCTAAATTAACATCCATGAAGTTGACTTTTAATGATAATCTTATAACTGGTTGGTATAAGGCCGTGGATGCGTCTATCGACGTAAGTATAGTCACTCCTATCGTTGACGCCCCTTTTTGTATCAATGGAAGTGGTAGTCCAAAACACATTCTTACCTGAGGCACACATCACCGTTGGTCCAGTAAGTAAAGACACTCGATATATTTCCACCTGGTGAACATGACACGATAAGCACACTGAGAGCATACGGTGTAGGGAGTGAGAAGGCTAATGACATACAGAACCCAGACAGGGGTAGAATGACGAACTGGCACAACATACCAATCAATGCACTCAACGGTTGTCGGATCTGGGTTTTAGGGAAATAACATTTTGTTAATCAATATTATTTGGCTGCTGGCTACTGAAATGTAATCACATGAACAGCATTTACGTAACATTCCTCATAAACTGGGATGAAGCAAACAAATATAGGAAGTGGCCTCGGTGGTGAAACGTTGTTCGGTTGTGCCAAACCCTATATGTTGTCGGGGTGTGGCACAAGCGAATGTTTCACCGAGGCATCTTTCTTCTCACTCAAGTTGTTTTCAAGCTGGTAGGGATCAGGGAGATAAAATATATTTATTATGAACATTTTTTGTTTACTTTTGTCACACTGTTGAAAGCGCAGTTATTATATAACTTTATCATGTTTATATTCTATTGATGCAGCTTTGCTCAGCGGCGCCAATTAAAAATTAGCCGAGATTCTACTTTATACAACTAGTCATAGTTTTTCTCTTCTTTATTTGATCAAACTCGACTTACACCTTTCTTCAAATCAGCTACAGTGATGGAGCAACCCATAGAGATCATGATGGTGAGAAGAGCACAGAAGATGACGACCGTACGAACCAATCGAATCAGTGCAATCCTTGGCGACGGCCCCACCCCTACAGGTGTCGTCGCATTCCATATCGGGTCGGTGAGCAGGTCATATGTCACAGACGATGTAATCCCAGGTGTTGTCATGATGATTATCTTTGCAAAATTGTAGAAAAATGATTTGATGTCTATCAATTCAAACATTCATGTAAAATTGCCTTGATATAAATGAGTCTACTGTCAATAGCTTCAACAGCCGTCCTTGTACGGTAAAGCAAATCCTTTGAAAATTATTGAAATAATACTCGTGGCAACCAAAATGTCTTTCTTACTATTACATGTATCGCGGTTAGATGATATTTTTCTGACGAAACCATACAGTTTTATATATAGCTCTGATTTGACACATTTGCAGAACAAGGAAATAGGTAAGACATACAAGTTCATGATAGTTATGTAATCAATATCTTGGTAGTATGATAAGTGGTAATGGTGAAGCACCACACTTTCATACAGTGCTTCGTAAATGTACAAGATAGGACACCTACTCCTCGCCTATATATATTTTTTTTAATTTGTAATTTTTACACCAAGTACAGAATAGTTCATTATATAGTGATTACCTTATTTGAGTAAAATCTGTTCTTTCATACACATTCAATAGAGACCGAAATGATTTCCACACTACAGTAGATGATAATACTTCTCCCCATTAACAATTATGATAAATCAACCATATATCTATTTTATGATGAACATTCCTCAAATTTCACACCGTTAATAAAGTATTTAAAAAATTGTAAGCCTAAGATGTGGTAAGTTAAAATTTGATGGTTCATTTTGTATTGAACTGTTGTCGTGGAAAGGGGGTGTTACACTAGAATTTTACCGTTTATTCTGCTGAGGGTTGTGTGTATGTAGGCAGCACCCCCTGGAAATCAGGCTGGTATTCTAAGATGAAGGAATTCGACCAAGACCACCTTCAGTTTTTAGGCAACCCCCTTTTTTTCTTGCCATTCTTTTTTCTCCAAGCCAGCACCCCTCTTCAAAAAATCGTTCACAGCCCCCCGCATCAATTCGTTAGGTATAATTTCCACCCAACTCGAATACCTGCATGAGAGGTATAGGTCTACAAATTGTGTTTCTACAAAAATATTTACCCTATCGTCAAGAGTTAGTTCATCCCAATAAAACTCTTTATTTGAATAACGGAGAAGAATCTAACAAGCAGATTACTGAAAATCATCAAAATCAGATGTGAAATAAAAAAGTTATGACATTGATTTATTTCAAAATATGAAATGTAAATTTTCATTTTTCTCCCAATGCATAGGATGTTGTTTGATTCCACATGCAGAAGTGCAACTCACTATTGTGATTTGAGTTGTTCTTGTTTGCACTCAGAAATGACGGTCGACCTTGAAATGTGCAATATGAAAAATTCATAAAGCAAATATTTATCTTCCTTATTGCGGGCCTTATTTTGTCACCTGTTTGTATCTTTTTGTTTTCCTGTGTATTGTTTTGTCATCTCCCATGTGTCCTTCTCTTTATTCTTTATTAGGTACTATACCTTGTATGTAAGTTATTCTAGTCTATTCAGTCTTGCTCTTCGGTGTACACACTGCAAGCTGTGCTTTCAGATTTATCAGAGCAGGTATAATAGCCCAAAAGAATGTAATAATGTGAACACTTGGTTTGCAAATAATGGTACGACTCTGTGCCCGTTTGAGTATAGCGTTCATAACGTAGCAACGTGTACCATTAATCATGTTAATGGTGGACATAGGTGCTAATGTTGTATCAACCCCGACGAATGATATTTGAAACACTGTGTCGATGATCATACAAAATATAATAATAACCATTTGAATAAAATAACATGAAAGAAAGCGGAAAGTGAGTGGCTTTCAATTACTGTAAAAAAGGAGAAGAAAAAAAAATTGCAGCTTGTGCAGTAAATGATATTTTTTAAGTAGGCTACATTCACAAAGTGCAAATCAAATTGTTATTTAGATGGACTAAAAAAGGACGAAAGCAACCAAAAAAAAAAGAAGAAAAAGATATTCCACTCAACATGCACTCATGCTCAAATCCACAAAATGGTACAATATACACTTACTCATAGACCGGGCGCATAGACAACTCCTGATGTAACAAAAAAACTGCTGGGCAAGTGACAAGCAGATATCATGACGTAAAATATAAGTAGGACATACTCGTGGTTCAATCTATATTTTAAAGCTTTCTTTGTGAAATAATGATTGTGTGTGATTGCTGAAGCAGGGTAGCCGAATGGAGAAGATTTTTTTCTTTCTTTCTTTTTGTGTGTGAAATGCACAGTACAGTATAAAAGAGCCCCCCCCCCCCCCCGCTCCTCTTTAGAAAGAACATGGCTTCCAAATTTCATACTGTATCGAAATAAACCCGCCTACTTTTTTACAGTGAGGAAAGCTGATTATTCTAATCAGATTCAGCTAATCAGTGTTATCGTGTATATTCGATCCCATCATGTAAACGTAGAAACGTAGAAGTATAGAATTGTGATCAATTGTCAAGAAATCTGGAGTCAGGTTTATAAAGACTTCCAACTATAGCAACTTGTTTTATTTTGATTGGCTGCTGAGCCCTGTTACCATGGTAGTTGCAATAATGGCAAAGTCACAATAGTTGTAACTCTTTATGTAATGGGTGAGCCCTGTATCGATCTCATTTTCATTGTGCTATTTTGAAAGAGAACATTGGCAATCACATCTGTAACAAATTCAGTTGTCTAAAAAAAATATCGATGTCGTTTTTTCCTTTTTTTCGGGGGTGGTGTTGCTCGCATATTTTGAGAAATCATTGCATTTCAACTAAATTCAAACCCTTTCAAAATTCTTTCATTGCACCACTGATATTCAGAATGAAATTCTTATGCTTATGATCATGTTAATGTTCCTCAGTAACAAGAGAACTTGTGTAAGAACGGATTATGTCCGAAAAAAAATGAGTAAGTAGAAACCGTACACTCGAAGGGATACATTTAAGCTTATTTTAGATTTTTAAAGCTTATTTTAGCTTTCACGCATGTGTGAAAACGTTTGTACTTTTTTGTTGGTGTACTTGTCTTTTCATTTTACAATAGACAATAGAGCCAACCTCTATCTGTCTGTGATATAAGTAAACCTGATTTAGACATTGATAATACCATTATATTTATCAATGACTATGATACGCTCGATGCGTTCGAAAATGATGTTGTGAGCTACTTGTATTGACTATGTTGACTGGTTGATTAAGTTATCGTTAAAAAAAATCTACTATAATATCTTGTTCATGAAAATGACATGTGATTGTGTTTATATCCATATATAGAGTTTATGATTTATTATCATGCTTTTGGACTTACGTCGGGAAATTCTCATCCATGCATTCTTTGAGAAATGACATTGCAAGTTTTCCGTTTGATCCAAAGATTTGTTGCATAGAACTTATCATTGATCTTAACTTTGCTAATGATCAATGATATCTACCATGGAAACACGTTTCATTGACTTTTAGTCTCATTAATAATTTCACCAAAACATCGAACATCTAATTAATTAGGCCCATGTTTCTGTCATTGTTGGAATGATTACGAGTTGGCCAATTTTTCTTTATCATTATTATTGCTGGCTTGTTTCATTACTTCATCACTGTATTCATAGGGACAATAATTAGGGGTTAATGTATGCAGTAAATAATTTAAAATATTTACATTAAGACCAACTGATGACTTCTCATCTTTCCTATCTTATTATTTTTCATCTGAAACAATTGTGTTCGAGTCAGATGCACCTAGTAAAACCTACTAGATTTAGATATGTCTGAAACAATTGTCCTTGTTTTCGTGTAGGACTCCAAATAAATATTGAAAGTTTAAGAAAAATAGCTTAGCCCGTTTAACCACAATTACAATCAATGGACGTGCAAAGTAGAAAAGTCTAGCGCCATCACGTGTCATTGTTTCATCATTTTCTGCTGTCTAATTCGGGTAAGTTCTTCTGGTGCTCTTTATTGGCTCTTATTACATTTTTATCTTTACAAATTTCCCATTCATTTCCCATTTTGAAACGATAAACGAACGAGTGGTTGAAAGGTGTGTCAGTGGTACAGTGGTATCCTGAGACAAGAGTTTAGTTAAAGGTGTCATATTTTTATGCCATGCACTTGATCACCAAAATTATGAGAGAGAGGCGGGAAGAGCAATCAAAATAATTACCTACTTTGTTTGGCATGTGAAAGGATCAACAGCAACGAGATATTTGTGGAATTTTCGCTTTTAAAGGCTTTTATAAGACGTGTTAAATTAATTGACAATAAAATTCAGTTTAATTGAATCATTTAGTAAGTAAAATTTCAGGTAGTCTCGATTGTTTCGTTAGCTTGCTCATTCAGCAGAAGGGGCACTAACATAGTTTGAAGGGGGTGGGGGCAATACGAACTTACCTTTTCTTATTAAATTACGGGGGTAATACAGAGTAGCACTGTCCAGACTTCTCTTTTTATACTCTTATTTCTTCCCTCTTTCCTTTTAGTCCTCATTTTTTTCTCTACTCTTTTCTTTTACTACTTTTTTATATTGCGGGAAAGTGAAGAAAATGATGAATAACACTATATTTTATTGAGTGGAGGTGGAAACGAATATTGATGTTTTATTTAGTACTCCGATATCTAATATATATATATAGATCACATATATTTTCGGGGGCAGTATCGCTGTTCATTAAGAATTATTCTGTTTCCATGAATGAGTAAGAAATAACCTGTAAATCAGATTACTTTGCATTCTGTACAATTTTAGGGAGGGTTACAGTAGAGTTTCTAGCTATTTGAAGATAATCAGTAATTTGATTTTTGTTTCTCTCTCATAGTTACCACCTGTAGTGGTTCTGATACTTCAGCGCAAGAGAAAAAAATATCCTTATATAATTACCCTTTATAGCATAGCATATAAGCTAGACAGATACATTTAAGATCCAAAGTATTGCCTTTCTCCCATAGGGACGCATATTAGGATTTATATGCAAGTGAGTGAGTGCACCAAGTATTCATTCAGAAAATTCTGAAGAAAGTCGAGACATTTAACAAATACTTCGTGCCCCTGCCTCTATGTGATCCTAGATACTCCCCTGTTACTCTGAAAGGGTACACCTCTTGAGAGATTTCCCACCTGTCTTCTGTGTATAGCCGCTGTGGTCCATAATTTTAAAATTAACAAAATAATTACATAACTTTATTGAACACATATCCAGCATTCCAACGGGTTCGTTGTACTATTTCACTTCACTTTGAACTTCATGATCTTCACATGCGCAGATTCCACAAATTGGCTTATTAATGGGATAATCATGAAACCACGATATTTCAAGGGAGGGGTATAAAACACTTCCATGACTGTTCACAGAAGTGTTCCAGAAACTGATCTCTTCGTTCATTTTAAGAACAACCTGTATTAGACAGATGGCAGGATAGTGTGTATCTCATAAAAAGTACATAGCCAGGGTGAACTATATAAAACCAATGATCCAATTACTGATTAATATCATGAGGCCTCTTCCTCCTATTGGTCGTCAATTTCTTTTCCTTTCTCTTCCTCTACATTCTTAGGTCAACCTCAGTGCCAAGGTCTGCTCTTTTCAGGATATGATCTTCATAATGACCCCTCGTTATTATTCCATTTTCGTGATATTAAGCATGTTTCTGAAGTTAATGATTTTTTTTGGCCAGATTTTAAATGATTTTTTATGGAAGAATATGAAAGAATTGAAATCTACAAACCATGTCAGGAAATGTCTCTGAATCTACCTGATGCTTAAAACCTGTCACTACTGCTTGCCTATCATAGCATATATTCCCATATCTCTACCAACAGGCCGTCGCTGTATTGGGCAAGGCATAGTCACGATTTTGAAAATTGAAGAAATAAATTCTTTGGCTAGTGTAGATTTCTCACATTATTGAAGCCGAAAAAAGGCAGGAATTTATACTTTTTTGAAAAGTTAATTTAAAAGGAATGAATTTGAAGTGAAAAGTTGCATTCATTTTCATTCTTTGGGTTCCTAAACAGGCTAAAGGTGGTCCCTGAGATCTAAAAAAAAATATATAGTGAAAACGAACAAATACATGCTCTCTTCTCTCTCCTCTCTATCCCCCACTCTCTCTCTCTCTCTCTCTCTCTCTTTCTCTTCTCCATCCCCCTTCCTTCTCCTTTTTCATCCTACCATCCTCTTTCGTCACCTCTTTGGGTGTATTTCTCACCGGCTCAAAGTTTCGACGAGTCTCCGGCATCTATCCTCAAATCACCTGATATAACCAATCCGGATCCATTTCGCCAGAAGTCAACTCCCATTGGAGGGGTTCCCACTGGAGACGGATTACAAATTTCGTGAAAGAAGGGTGTCAGGTTTTGAGGAAGAAAGAAAAATAGGAACCAGGACTATGGTAAAACCATGCACAAACTCATTTTAAAGAGGAAAGCGATTATGGTCAATTTTTGGAGATTTAAAAAAAAATCAATTCTTATGAATTCAAAATAACATAGTGAAACGCTGTACTTCCCTAGAATAACCTAGCGGGCAAAATTGGGGGATGATTGTGAGGCTGGGGGTAACTGACCCCCACACCTCCATCCATAGCCTAATCCTCTCACATGAGTCATGATACAACCATGGATTTTTTTTCCTAAAAAAAAAATCCTTTTTTATGATTGATCTCTAGTGTATGTCTTGCAGACAATATTTGCATCAAAACAACTGTTTGCGTGCATGCACTAAACAAGGTAGTAGGCCCCAGAGATGCTATGAATCTAGACGTGAAAGACTTAACACAAGAGAAAAATACATATTGCTTCATAATTCATTTATATCACACAACGCATGTTGTCCACAGCAGTAAGTTTAACGGCAAAATGAGGGAATCACATGTCCATGAAATTACCTTGAAGATAATTATGGAAGATGGGTAGCGAATTCGGTTTGGAACATATTACTGTCCCTATCCCAGATTCCATCATTTAAATGTTTACCCTACATCGTATGGCTTCACGAAATGAACACTGTTTGAAAATTAAACCTTCTTGCGGCAGTTAGAAAGTATCAATATTAAAGATAAACATTATTACAAGCCCAATGTACTGAAGTACTTATCTGATGTGAAAAAATACAACAGCCCCACCTAATTCCACTAATATTTTCTTACCCAAAGATCGTATGGCTTCACTAACTGTGCTTAAGAAAAATCTTCTTGCGGCAGTTAAAAAGGTGTTAACGATAATGAAAATAAATCAACGTTTTTAAAAACCCAAATTTGATAGAGATATTTTGATAGAGGCTATTTTTCGTGAATGAAAAAAAAATATTGTAATAACATATCATGTGGAATGACCTTTCCCGTCAGAGTATATCATCTATGACGATCCATTGTATAGAGAATGAAGTAATTTCAATTATCTTTACTTATTTCTTTTCTTCTTTCTCTAGAAATTGAACACAACAATGAGTCAAGTACAAAGGATCATTTTCGAATTTCCTGTTAGCCCCTTTCTTCTTTTCATTTTAACTCCAGTAAATCCTTACCTCTTTTCATCGCCCTAGACTTTCTTGGGGCAAAAATTAAAAACTATGATTGTATTACGAAGTCCAAGGACAAAGCTTCCAGCGTTTTAGACTAACCAGCTGAGTCACAACATGTAGGCTGCCCCCCCCCCCCCTCTCTGTCTTCTCTCCCTCTCATTCAAACGGGGGAAAACCTATTCAAGATTTCAGGATATCCCCTACTAAAATGACGGTCAACGACCTCATTGTAATCACATCTTCTAGCTATCAGTCTATGTTTACTTCTCTATGATGATCACATTCGAGTTATGATTAATAATTATCAGTCAATATTCCCCCAAGGTACAGATTAACTATGGTTTCTTAGCTTTGATGAAAAGCAGACCCATAATCTGATACTACCCAAGTCATTACTATCCGCTGAGAAGGATCAATAAATTATTATTTTCCTGATTCATATGTCTTAAAATCGTGAGAAAGTGTGTTTCATTCTCACGTCACTTTCGTATCTACCTTTACTCATGTTATGAATTAACATTAGTCAGAATACCACCCTTTTCTTAGATTTTCTACGGTCATGAGGCGCGGATGCAAGGGGGTGCCGAGCCGGCCCCGGCCCCCCTATTTTTTGGCAACCAAAAAAAAAGTCCTTTCATCTTGATAGAAACGCTGAAAAAAGTACGAACGGGGTATTATACCTATGTTTAATTTACAGCCTCGTAACGGCCGGCCCGATCCCAGACCAATTTGCAGTGGCACCACATTCTGTTAGTTCACATGTAGGTAAACCACGCTACCGCAACTGCGCGCATCAAGACATTCTCCTGCACATGGGTCACCTGCACTCCATCAACGGCCGATTAGCTCGATAGGAGGATTTATGTGCACAAGTAGGCTGTAATACAGTATTTAAAAAATGCTTTAAATGTCATGTTTTCAGCCTTAATATATCAACATATTTCGAGCTCTCATTAATATTCGATTGAACAATAAGGTAACAGTATCATGAATTACTAATAATGAAATTGTCCCTTTTTCAGAATGGAATATCGATATCGACAAGTTTCATCTCGCGATTAGGAAGAGGAATAGGAAAAACTAGTCATTTTCATATGATGACAAAATGTCCTTGCAATTTCCCCAGGTGCTTGGTCTGAATAATAATTTTTTTTTAATCGGCTCGCGCTTCGCGCTCGCATCATTTAAGTACGATCCATATCCACTTCACAATTTTCCTTCGATGCTTGAAATAGTGCTTAAATTGACCCTCTTCAGAACGCCTTCAATTTTTTTTCAGCTCGCGCTTGCGCTTTATTGATTTTCATGATAAAAGAAATGTATCTAGGATGCATATTATAGGTCTAAATCTCAAAAACACGCTGTTTGTTCTTTATTCAAAACGTGCTTAAATTTTCCAGTTTCATATCAGAATATCAAAAATTTTCCTCTTGCGCTTCGCGCTCGCATTACTAATGGAGGAAAATACCCAATTAGTCATCTTTTTTGTGATTTACGAAACATGAAGAGTGTGTTCCGTTCATTTTTTTAGGTCTAGATCTCATTTTTTTCGCTCGCGCTTCGCGCTCGCATGAAATGTTTAGTTGTATACCTATTCTGTATATGATTAAAAAAGTGCTTACAATGTCAATTTTTTTTAGGTCGAAATGTCATAAATTTTCAGCTCGCACTTCGCGCTTGCATTATTTGATTGCTGAAATATGTATTGTTTTCATGGGTAACTGCAAACAGTTCTTATAGTCTGTTTTCCATCAGGCCAGAACGTATATTAAAAATTTCTGCTAGCGATTCGCGCTCGCAGTAATTATTTAGTTACATACACAGCTTGTTCACGATCACAATCATTGCCCAGTATGTTCAATTTTCAGGACAAAATACATGAAATTTCCATAAAAAATTAGCTCGCGCTCGTACTCTTTAATTAAGGCTTATATGACATTATCTATTTATGTTTTGTGAGAATAAAGCTAAGAAGTGACTGTTAGGACTACCCCTTCAAAGAAACAAACAAAAATCAACTTTGAGCTGCCGATCGGGGAAAATATGGGTAAACATTTTTCGGTCCCCCCCCCCCCCCTATTGGCGAAAGCTGGATCCGCCCCTGGTCATGATCAAGTAATGAACACAGTTTATGAACTCAGTATTATCTCGTAATTGCCTTGTGGTGATTCGAACATTCCTATCTTATGTTTACATGTTAACATGTTACATGAATATTGTTTTCATTTTTAATTCTCAGTAGATTGGAAAAATTGTTTTTTTAATTTAATTGAATAATTCAAATTCGTGCATATATATTATGTTTGCTTAATTAATCAGTAGAATAGATTGACGTAGTAATTGATCTTCATTAAAAAGATTAAGCTCAAGTCAGAATAAGCATTGATCTGATAGAAGAGACACATGTATAATCTTATGACTTAAAAATAGATGTTGATTTTTTTTTCTTCTCAGTTACAGAGTACCGAAGCGATGACGTCAGTTGCCATGGTGTCATGGCGGTCTGGTTCTAAACAAAATAATGAACCAGCCGAATGAAAGCGTGTGTTTCTCATAGGAGAAAATGGTTGCTATCGAAATTTGATCGCTTGAAACATATTTTTCAGCCGAGCCAATTTCATTTGCAAATACAAATGTGTACAGACGATCGTCAGCTGCAACTCTGTTTAGAACTAGCATGACACCATGGTAACGGACGTCACAATTCGGTACTCTATTGCTTTGTACTTCAATGCTCTTGTTTTTTAATTGTTACCAAAAGAATTTAATTTACTCATTTTAATACTAATTCTGTAAGTATCTTTAATTAACTTGGCCCAATTTGAGTCGGTCTTGTGATTTCGTTTATCAGATCTGTCAGGTCGCCGTTCTTCGATTACCGCATTTTTACAGTGGAATTGTGGTCAATGATTGAACTTGTAGGAAACGATGTCATCATCGTCATCATAGAGACCTGGGAGGCTAATCATCTTTAATTAGGATGCTCATTGAGACATCATCAATATAATAGAGTGTCTCCTCCTGGCCTTAAGATATGGCATAGCTCATTTAAACTTGAGCTGTTGGGACAAATACTCTGGCACCATTATTGTAACGATGAGCAATTCGAATCTTATCCCAATGATCATGATGATGTTTAAAGTTCGCCATTAGAGTTCCACCAGAATATGAACAGGCTTTTGACATCAAATAATTATCTCATACATGAGTTTATACATTATTTTGATAATTGAATTGAAAAGTGGAAGTGTCATTCAGCCCTTTCACACGGTTAAAAAAAATCGTAATTTTAATGATGACTCCAGTGAAAAATTAGACTAATGACGAATTTTTAACGCGTATGAAACCAAACTAGAACATAACTCCTGCAATCATCATTACAATGATGATTCAAGATTCAGGTGTGAAAAGGCCCTTAAAATAAAATATGTCTACCGCCTTTTCAATCGTCAATTGTTAGCAAATATGGCAAACTTGATTTTTTTAAATTACATTTTATGCCTTTTCACACGTGAATCTTGAATCATTATTGTAATGATGATTGTAGGCGTTCGTGATTCTAATCATATTCTAGTTTGGTTTAACACGTGCTAAAATTTTTCCATTAGCCTTATTTTTCACTGAAATCATCATTCAAATTACGATTTTTTTTTTTACCGTGTTAAAGGCGGCAAAATAATGATGGCAACTGACCTTTTATACAGCTCATTTGCTTGATCACCTTTTGTAAGGTATTGTGTACTTACTGAACTACGTCCCCATTGTTATTTACGAGGTTTGGGGATTAGGGGGATTATATTAATGATGATCATTTAGGATTCGTCGGTTTGAAATCATTGAATTTTAGAATCAGATATCAATAAAGTAGCAATCACTAATATAATGATGGGGTTATTTGGTAGAATTATGGATTCAAAAAATTTAATTGAAGTCTTGGAATTGCCGATGAAATAATTACCGGCGCTTTGAAACTTTAATGTAAAGCGCTTTATAAATTTCAATATCACTGTCATTTCATGAAATACAGAAAACAGCCACTTTTTCTTCATCTGTAGTTCTCTCTCTCTCTCTCGCCATCTCTCATCCTCTATCTATTTTGGCAATCTCTACATGGTCTATATGCCACCCCCAGCATGTCAATTCCAAGTGATTTAAAGTTTAGACCTGCATTAAGTTTAAAGAATTATTCAGCAATAATGATAATTTATATAATAGAAGGAAAATTTCTAATAGTTTTTCTTGTCATGCCTGCGTATACAGATCATTGGTTTTATCACCTCCTCTCGATATAAGTGGGCGCGTCGTGGTCTAGTGGTTCTGACTCTCGCGCCTTTCAAACAGAGGGTTGTGGGTTCGAATCCTGGCAATGTCGTGTTTTCCTTCAAGCAAGAAATATATCCACACTGTGCTGCACTCGACCCAGGTGAGGTAAATGGGTACCCGGCAGGATTAATTCCTTGAATGCACTGAGCGCCGGTGATGGTAGCTCGAGCTAAAAGCCGGGTAACAATAGCAAGCGCCTTGTATCCTCATGCAAAAAGCGCTTTATAGATCCAGCTATTATTAGTATTATTATTTAAATGGTTAGGTTGTTGACGTGTATATAGTGTAGTCGGGTATTTTTTTGTTCTTAAAAAGATCTATTGGCATGATTTAATGAAACTGACAAGGAATGAAAATTCAAATACGTGGGCTGCCTGTGAATATTGTTTTATGGGAAGGAAGGTGGAAACTACTTTTCACAATTTTTACCAAAGTTTATTATCCTTTATACTGATAATAAGGATAGCATTAATGCTTACACATTCAAATGCGATACGAATTTTGCTTTATTTTCCTATCATTCACTTAAAAAAAGTTCATTCGTATTTTTTATCGTGTGCTTCCAACCCGACAATCACGTTCTTAGAATTACTGGAATATCTTTACACCAAGAAAAAACACAGATTAAAGAAAAGTGATGACACCTTTCAGCACAGGGGTTTCCCCTCTCGTTTAGAGCCGAGCAGTGGTAAGTAGTCACGTGTATTCCTCAGGTGAGACGCAGGTGTTTAGTAGATCCTCAAAGGAATGACTTGCAATAGATACCTGGTCGTTAGCCTATGTCTTATTTAGTTCGTCTCCGGCAATCGACGATTTCTTGTGGATTATAAGGCATTATCGTACTACCGTTTTCAACACCCGAGATTGATTCTGAATATCTTCGTGGTTTTTAAAAATTATTTTTTCATGACAAGTCTGTGGGATTTAAGTCATTCAACATGTTTAACTCAATATTTCGCAAAATTATACAAAACGTCAATGATGTAAACTCTAAATAAATACTGTTTATGACACCTTAATAATGAGTCTATGCTTTTTATTGTTTATTTTCGATATAGAGAAAGTAATATTCTGTAGGAATGGAGAACATACAGGAGAAAATAACCCCAGTCAAAAATTCACTGCAATATTCATACCACCTTTAAGGTGTAGCATTGCTGCTGCTCCCCCTTTAAGAGCGCAATGGAAAATGTGGAAGGTGCGTTAGGGAACATTTTTCATTTCCTCTTTTTTCATTATAATATTTGTGTGGAAGCAAAATTTATTCTTTTGTAGTGCTTAGGTTTTTCTTTCTTTCTTTTCTTATTTTCTGCTTTTAGTAAAATACTGTCAAGAAATCATCCAATATCTTGAACCACACACCTTTTTAGGACTTGATGAATAATTCTCCCTGACGAAGAATCTTCTGAACTTTTCAGTAGAGTTGAAATCAACGTGGTGCACTCCCTGCATCTTAAATGGAATGTTAAGATGGGAGTGACATCAGCTTCCTCTCAAACCCTACTATTTACTGATTCCAAGCCAACTAGTGGGAAAAACAAACAAATTGTGATTTTTTTTTTCATGATCATTCATTTTACCGTAGACCTACTACATGATTTCACAGGAACCCGGTGCATCGAAAGTCCTCTAGAAGGGCAGACGTTATAGACCATGTAGAGTTTTTGTTGACGATGACTTGACATGAGCTACAGTCACTGATCTGTACAGATCAGTGTTTAAGGTACGCCTATACGAGAACGGAAAACATTATTGTTATTGATAAAGGCGTCTTGTAATATTACAATTAATCAGTTTTAAACAGTTTTAAACATCTACAAGATATCATATAGATGATTTCTTCAAGTTTCTTCATGTTCAAATATAATTAAAGAAAGTTCCACATTTCCTGAATGAATGAACATTTTCTTTATTTCAAAGTTATTTCAAAATCATTGTGGGACTGGTCCCGTGGTGGGTTTGTTATGGTAACGCCGTCTTTAATGTATACCTTCCATGGAAACCTCTATTTTTTTGGCTGCGGAGATATGTTACCATGAAGATATGTTACCAGCATGATAGTTGCCATAATTGTAAGTCTTTATGGAATGGTCTGTGGCTATTTTATTAGCAAGATATTTTTATATCAAATAATTTATTCTGAATAATGCTATATAATAATTCGTGTTATGAAAACCAAACTCTCGCATATCATAACGCGATTGTTATTTTCACTAAATTCCTTCTCTCCCGCAGTTAGCATTATATGGTATCCCATATCATTGAACACGTTAAACATTCGCATGTTCGAATTTAAAAAAATATTCTGAGGTAACCTTGACAAATAACACGGTAATAATCTTAAGCAGAATCCCATCATGGCAAGTATATAGGGCATGTTCTACTTAAGGTGCAATGTACAATATGAAATGAAAATAAAGGCAGGAGAACGGTTGGATCCAGGGATATATAGAAAAATCTAATCTCGTAAAAAAAAAAGTTTTGGTGTACATCAATAATATTGATGCCCCGATGTAATTACATTCATCGTCTATATTTCTTTTGTTTTGGTCCCACCACCCCGACATAATCACAGAGAATAGGTTGCTATTGGGGTATTTTATTCTTCATTATTATATTCCAACCCATTTTGTTGCTGAGTTACATAAATGAGAAGCGCTTAAGGCTGGAATAGGCCTGTTGGGTAGCCAGTTCTGCCCAGAGACCCAGATAGTTGAGGAGGCTTCAGCAACATCATCAGGATCATGTGATCCGATCTGAACATGAGTATCCCCACCACCTCCCTTGACTTAAACAAAATGATCGCCTCTTCTCAAGATCTGAAGCACCGTCCCATACAGAAATGTGCATATTCGTGGTCAAATATCGTAAACGCGCGCCTGTGATTGGTTAGAAGTAAAATTGCGTCATGACATTTTTTTCTTAATTGCTATCGTGTTCGTGAAATTACTTTCATATACCCTACTGGTCAGCATGAATTTTTGTCGCAATCCGACTGCATGACAAGGTAAAATAAGGCTAAATAACTTCTGCCATGCATGCTAAAGAACTCTTACTACTCGCGCTTTAAGTTTCTCCTGGGTTTTGGCAAAGAGCCACTTCAATGAAATATTCACAATTCAATTGACAGCTTTATAAACACGAGTTGAAACATCGGAAATCATGTTTGGATTACCTGGGAGAAAACTCCAGAGAATCAGAAAAGATGTACAGGTTTTCATTCAAAGGGGAAATTGTGGAACTTTTCTGTATTTGTTCATTTCATTTTTGTTCTAAAGTGTGCATGATTGGGAATAGTTATGATAAAGTCTTGTTATCAAAGTTAATGCCAATTAAAATTTAATGCGAGGTACACGCTAGCTGACCCTCCCTTTCCTATAAGCATGATTGCAAATCAATTTTAATTATATAACACACAGGGTGTATAATTAAAATTAATTTGCAATCATGCTTATATGAAAAGGAGGATCAGCTAGCGGCTGATGATGTCACATCCCCACTTGTTCTTTTGTATTTTATTATATGAAATTAGGTTTATTCAAATTTTTCCTCCAAGAACTAGAAAAATTGGATTGACAACTGATTTAGTGCATTAGATATTTATTGCTGCAACTTATTTCATTATAATAGAGACATATTATTCACACAAGTATGAAATAATGAAAAAAATATGATTTTATGTAATAACATAAGAAAACGGAAAGTGGGGATGTGACATCATCAGCCCACCTAATGAATATTCATGACGACTGTTTTCACAAAATATTGCTAAACTTTAAACTTAAATAACTTTATTATTTGTTATCCGATTTTGATGAAATTTTCAGTGAATTCTACTCTATGGATTAAGATATAAATATTTTCAGCCCGGACCATCCCTTTAATTAAATTTAAGGCGTGGATTAATTTTGAAACTATGCCAGTCAAAATGATGAAAGGCCACGGTACCTTTCACTTTCTTCTTATTCTCAGTCATTAAGTCAGGGAATGATAACATTATTCAGCAATTTATCTAGGTCACCCTTAACTTCATGTATTGTGCACTTGATATAACAAAGTTCATGACAATCTTATGGTTCAATGTGAGTTCACTTTCTCTTGAAAATTGTAAATTAATTTTCATTTATGCAAACTTTGCTTTTCCCGTCGAGAGGCACGTTTAATAAAGAGTTACAACTATCATGACTATGTTAATTTCCCCATCATTGTAATTACCAGGGAAACCGTTGTTGTAATTGACTGTTGAGAATTGTTACCATGGTGGTTACCATACTTGTAAAGTTACTATAGTTGTAAGTCTTCATGAAATGGACCCTGATGTAGGTCGAATGTTGTCATGTTTAGAAAACAGTTTGTGACTTCAAAAGGGGATCATAATATTTCCATCAAATCAATAGTCGAATGAATCTCCGAAATTTGATTCTTAAAAGCTACAATTTTATAGTGTCCTTTCTCCATTACTGATATGAAATTGATTTGTCCTCACAATGAATCACACAATACGCAGTCTCATATAACCTCCTTTCTCCATTTCTTTATACACTTTCATTCTTCGACAAAGCATAGCGCACGTTCTTCAGCTGTAAGAATGTCTTTTCAATTTACTCTTATCTAGATTAATATCTCATGGCATGGCCATTAATTAGCTTATCCAAATTACAACATGCTGTTCCACGATGCACGCCTCAAATCAACACCATTTGATTAATTTGTCGAAACGTGTTGCTAATTCAACCACACCTGAAGAAAAAAGGAGTCAATAACTAAACGATGAAACAAGAGAAAATGTAAGCTTTTTCATTCCATGCCAGTTCGGATGAATAGTTTACAGGAAGTTCAAATTCTGTTTGAATATTTCCTGCAAATATTCAGAAAACTACAAGTAATGCGTGAGAGAATCTTGTGACTTAAATTCACCTTCATGTCTAATGATCTCTCTCAAATCCCCCTAAAAAATGGAAAAGGTCATTACTTAATGCATAAATATGCATAAATAAAAAAGAACCCCCAACCCCCCCCCAAAAAAAAAAAAAAAAAAAAAAAAAAAAAACTGACAGCACCAACAACCATATTCGGCTATAATCACAACCCTTCCTTTTTACTATCTATTCATATTTTATATTGAATCTATATTATTAGTTTAAAAAGGACTGGCACATATTTTATTCATTTTCACCTCTGATATTTGCATGTTTGCCAAACAAAATATATTTCCCGGGTACCACTCGAACACGACATTTTGGGGGTGATTGCCAAAAGAAATATGAAATAAAATGCACTGGCCATTTATTGACACTGTAGACAGTTTCTGCCTTTTTCATTTGAAAAAATATAATTAAATAGACTCTTTTGGTAGTCAAAATATTCCCATTAACCGAATTCTGTTATTATGTTGTTTGGTTCTTCGTGAATCATTCTCACCACAGCTGCACGATATGTTCAATTTATAGGAGAAAAATATCAATTCAGTGATAGAAAATGATGTAAATGATTTGAGAGATAGGAAAGTTGGGCCTAAGTTTTCTAATGGTATCAGTCCATAGTTTCATATTGTAAAGGTTTATAAAAATAAATCCACTGATTAAACAAAAATCATGGTTTTAGAAAGCGTATGTGATAAATCAAATCAGTTTCGTGTATCGAGGACTTCTCACAACAGAAACACCCATAGTCATCTATTACTTGGCCAAACTGGTTATAGTATAGAGTATAATATTGCGGATGTTGCAATGTCACGTAAGCATTACATTGTATATGTATACATGTATATTTGGTATTTTTTTCTACACAGTTTTATAACATCTACAAATTATATATCCATCCCTTTTACCAAATTTGTTAAATGTATTCTGAAGAGCGCGTCATTGCCAAGAGTGTGGCGCCCTCATACAAATCATATTCTCGATCCCCTCGGATATTTTACGGTACTTCAGTTATCAGTACTTCAGTTAATTCAACTGACTTGTGACAGATTCGAATCAACATAATGGATGATTACATGATGAGTAATGTAGGATTTATATTTATATATATATTTGAAAACCTGTAAATCCTTACAAAATAGCAATCATGCTTTACAGACACATTGCTCATCGTCCTCAAGGGTTTAAAATACTCCCTTTGATATAAAAGTTGTAATTTGTTCCTGACGGGCGATAGTGTCCTTTTCTTACAATATTGCGAAGAAATCATGATTAACGGTGGGGGCAAACGAGGCACAAATTATTTCTGCTTCCCTCCAAAGGACCAATGTGCATTGTAGTTCGTCATCTAGATTCCGTACCTCTGTCTCTCTGTACCGTAGGCCTAAATACAAAGTAAGCCCTTTGAACTGGGTTACTGAGACTCCTTGACCAATAATAGATAACTAAAAAATTCAAAATGAACGTCGCATTGCCGAATTCGAGGAATTTTTAAAAATCCGAAGGACCACCAAAAAAGGTATTGGTAATGTTCTCAAATTATAAACTGAGTTTGAGAAACAGTAATAAGTAATATTTTCCTTGAAATTATACAAATGTACATGTCCATAAAAATTGAATCTCATTTATCACATTTTGATTTCTCAATGTATTTATTAATAGCGTTGTAGGTATGAAAAGGCAAGGTGAATTGTCTTAAGGTGTAGCTTTATGAACGCAAGATTCATTGAGGTTAAAACCTACCAATGGACAATACATCAAGGTGATGACGAATGAACATAGTGCTTTGGTGCTTCTCTCTACAATGTTATTGGTCTGCTTTTGTCAACAAAAATTAAGGCCAATTGTACATTATGTGTCTCGAGGAAAGCAGTGGTGTGGCTGCCCCCCCCCCCTCGGCGGATTTCACCGGGAAAATAAAAACGGGATATAGAGAAAAGGAGGGATAAAGAAAGGGAAAGGGGAAGGAAAGTGAAAAAGGAAAGGGAAAGGGAACAATTGAAGAAAAAAAAACAAAACAAAAATTAAAAAATTGAAAACGGAAGGAAAGCGGGAACGAAAAAAGAACATGTGAAAAAGATCAAATCATTGCGCAATAGGCCTCCTAATACATTAGCATGATTAGTAAGAGGGAATTAAATTAAAAGATGACAAAATGGCAAAAAAAAGCGGGAAATGAAGGTAAGATGGAATTAGCCTAATGCTAAATTGGAAAACGAAGAAAAGGGACAAGAAAAAAAAGAACTTAACTTAAACTTAACACGACCGGGCTGCCGAGGATTGAAAATAAAGAGCGGTAAGAAAGATGGACTGCCTACAACATTGTGATATAAGCTTGCTAAATTTTATGCATGACGGTCGCAATCAGGACAGAAAAGTCCTCAGCCAAAGGCTTGAAATATCCTCTTGTTATACGTTATTTGTCCCTACCTATAGGTAAAGCTTTGCGCTGGCAAGAGTTACCATTAAAAAGTATCTTAATGTTTACTTTGGCTAAATCTCCAAAGCTACCGGGGGCTCTGCCCCAGACCCCATAGTAGGGGCTTTTCATCAATAACCTTCAAATGGCTCTATAACGCCCCCCCCCCCGTATGGACCCTCCTACATCACAGGCGTACATGGGGTGGGGGGGGGGGGAGGTCTTGGTTCAACACCCAAGGGGAAATACAAGAAAATATAGGAGGCATAACTTAATGAAATGAATGGAAAACAATGAACAGATGAAATATGTTATTTGCTGAATATATAAGAAAAATCTATAGAATTTAAATTCAAAAGGCAATTTTTTCGGGTTAGCTTCACTTGCTGGCAACTTTTAACAAATTTTCCCACAGCTATGTTGTGCCCCCTCAAAATATTTGGTTCATTATGCAACTGCGTTGAATAAATGTGTTGTGTAAAAGCTACATATTCCCGCGATTTGATTAAAAATAGCTGCAATCTGTAAGGTTTATGGCTAAAGTAATGGCTTTGATATCAAGAGGTCCTGGGGGCTCCGGACCCCACCCGCATAGCACTGGTGTAAAGATGGAAGGGTTGGGCCATGGCCCCCCAAAGTTCTACAACCAAGAACAAAAAAGAAAAGGAGGAATGAAAAGCAAAGGAAAATGTAAGATATGATGTTAGATTCTCATGAAAAGGTGAATTTTTTCTCACTCGCTTCGCTCGCTCGGGACTTATATTAAGCAACTTTTTGACACATGCGCCATATACTGTGCCCCGGCTTTTTTTTTACTCTTCACGCTACTGCCGCATCTATAGAGCTTCGCGCACAATCATAAAAAAATCCTGTTCACAGTGGCGTGCAGCCCCCCCCCCCCAAAAAAAAAAAAAAAAAAAAAAAAAAAGAAAAGAAAAGGAAAGAGAGAGGTTGAAATATGATTTCATTTTGTGGATATCATGTCAAAACCTGTCATAAAATCTGATTTTTGCAATAAAAATGTCAAAATTTTTGCTCGCTCGCAATTTTTTTTAAAAAAACATTCTGCCAAATCTGGCCCCCTCAAGATTTTTGCCTCATTACGCCATTACCATATCATATCATTACGTTATCATACCATGATATGACAGGGAAATTTTTGGCTGTTGCCCCCCTGGCCACCGACCCCTGTTACTCCTGGCTTTGATTCTTTGGAACGCCAAGGAATTACACGCACTACCCTTTACTTTTTTCCAACCTTCTTAAAAATATTCAACTGATCATTCCTAATGGCATCCCAAAAGGAATCCAAAGTATATAGGCCTAGATTTTCTGCCTTTCTCTCAAAATATTCCAGAATGATAGTTGAGTGTCCCTTGTTCATCCTTTATACTTCATTTTCTTGACTTTGTGCCCAGTAAGACAGTAGAAGAGTGTGTCAGCAGCAGGCATACGCCCACATGAGTAATTACTACCTCCTGATATACCTACTGTTACATTTGACGAAACACTGCTGGATTCTAAAGATTTCTCATTTACCTCTTTCACATATCGGTAACCCACAAACTTACATGAACTATTACCCAGGATATTGACTCTTATTGTTGATGATTTACCAAAACAGCGGTCATTAACAAATACAGTTGGTTGAATTGCCCACACCTCATTGTAATATGTAAACAGAATTTGTTACCCGTGAGTGCTTTAATAAAAAGATTTTACGTGAATGTGCAAATGCGCACTCTCAAAGGGTAAACTAATGAATCATATTTCGTTAATTCACTTTTAACACGTTTTAAACAACTGTCTAACAATATGAACAGGCTTAGTAAGCAAATGGAAATGTAATTTAATTGTTTAAAACAAACAGCAACGCAAGAGAGTAAAACATGAAATATGGAAGAACGTGTGTTACATCGGATTCCCAGGCATCGAACGCAGAGAGTTTGTTTCTTCCCAATTTCCTTTCCATCTATCAGTGCGATCACAATGCTCTCCTCGCGTGGGCCTAGTGTTGACATTCATTTTGCGAGCCCAAGTTCAAATTTCGAACTTGTAGTGTTATATTCGAGGGAAAGAGAGAGCGAGGTAGCTCAGCGTCAATATTTAACGATATCTTCATAAATTGGAGCAGTCAAATGAGTAGTACAACAAACATCGTGCTCAGACCTATTAGAAAACCAAGCAAATAGCAATGTGATTCTATTGATGCGAAATTGATAAAATGATGCTCGAAAATTGTAAAGGTGACGAAAAGACCAGCCTTTGGGCTTTCGTGTAACAGGATTCGTGTAATCTCATTTACCTTTGTCATTATAGTGGAACTGTCGCCAGCATCAAATCATTTTTTTTTTCAGGAAAGGAACCCGGAACAATACATTACGCTCATATCTGCATTGGATACGTGTATGTACTAACGAGCTGAGCTGCGTGAGTCAGAATCAAATTTTGCTTCAAAAGGTGAAGTACTTTGGAAGCATTAGTACGATGTATATCGATTTATGATTGGGCAGTGAACTCAGTGTTTTACTAATGTTATGGATTGAAGGTTAGTCTAATAAAGTGCATGGCATATGTTGTTTATCATGTTTATACTGGTGGGTTCGCATGTGTGTGTATCGAAGTGGGCGCATGTAGGTTCACTGGAGTACCAGAATTGCTTGAAGACATCCCCAAAGGCCACTGAACCAATTGGATGTCGTGCACTTTGACTTCTGTGACGATCGCGTCTATCAAAACGTGTGGAATATAGTGTACTTGATGCTTAATTGTCTTTAATTGATTGTTGATCTTTAATTGGTTCTGCTGGAATCCAGCCTAGATTTCGGTGCCTGAAAAATCCTAAACTCACCCTTAACAGGATAGGCTTATTATTAGTCATTGTATTATTATGATACATTCTTTAATCTCATAATGAACATGTTCATCGGTTATCAAGCTTGGTGTGTCGATGTGAACAGACATAGGCCTACGCTGACAGATTCTCTAAAAGCTCAAACTTTATTTCAATTCAACTTCATCATCAGGACCAGTGGCTGTGTTGCTATGGCTATGTGAAATGAACGCGGTGATTGCGTGATCAGTATTAAATAATACACACTTTCCGGTCAATTTGAATTCAGTCGTTGTCTCTTAGCAACCATTTTGAGCCTTATTAAACAATTTATTATTTATGATCCGGAATGGTATATACAGTTTGACAGGTTGGATAATGTGACAATTGGAGTACATGACGTTTGATAATTTTATTTTGTGATTTCCGTGAATGACATGACATGTGTGGCAATATCTGACATGTCTGAGTAGCAATCCTAGCTTCTCAATACATATCCTGCTCTTCATATCCATAGAGGTGTTCATTTTGTCCTTCCGCAAACCGAATAAAAGTGGTTTTTGTCAGTTTGCACTTTCAACCTTAAAAAATTATTTTGGCGTCTGTATATATATAGATGATGCTCTCTGGTAGTAATCACAAATTCCTCTCAAAGCTATATTCCTGAATGTTTTGGTGCTTTTGGATGCATATAAATTGAAAGACCAGTAGCGTTTGATACTTGAAGAGAATGAGCGTCAGTTCGATCGCTTTGCTGAATGAGGTCGCTCTCACATGTTTATCATCAAAGGGAGCTATATGAATAGGCCTGTTTAATACTCTCTGATCTTTATAGCGGGGAAATTAAATGAGATCGGAAAAAAGCAAGCATCCGTAGATATCTAGCATCCCTTGTCAATTTTTTTTAGAAGAACTCGCTGGGAGGGACCTACACTTATGCCTTTGTCCATGGGCTGAAGCCCCGGGATTTATCGACGCCTTCCCGTCAATGGTTCTTTTGAGTAAGTACTCTTTCGACATCAATCTAATACATTGTTGGACCCGTTGATTTGTCTCGCCTTCGCCTTTTGAAATTGTTGGAATTCGTATTTACCTGACACGGATTTACTCGAGTAAACTTTGGATGTATTCAACTCTTCAGTTTCCTTGATATACAAAACGGAAAGGAATCATTTTACGGGTGAGTGAAATATAATTCACAATTCATCATTATTTGCAAAATATTGATCACTATTCTGGAAGTATTTAATTAGTTTCCGCTTGTCTTGATCCTTTATTTGTAATTTCATTGTCTTCACAGATTTAAGAGTTGGCTGTTCTTGAAGGGTGAGATGAAAAAGGTTTGATTTCATGGCGTGGGTGTGAATCATTAATAATTCTCATAACCCGCAGAAAACTTGACAAGAAGATAATATAATATTATGAGGTTTGATGCGTTTTTTGGAGCAAAATTTTGAGCCATTGTGCATACAGTGACCATGGACCTATACTCCATGCAGTGACAGACAAATCTCCACTCAGAGTATTTTGAAAATTAATGAGAGAAAAAGAGAAGAGAGAGGGGGCGGAGAGTGTGAAACAGACTGAGTGGGTGAGGGGGGGGGCAATATAATAGGAGAATCCTCAATTTCCACTCCGTCCTGGTCCCTCTCTATCTCTCTCTCTCTCTCTTCTCAGTTTTCATTCTCACTTTTCATCTGCATGCTTTTCTCCTCCACTCACCTTCAATATATGTATTTTTCTTTATGGTTCTTTTCTCTTCATGCAGTGCTGTCTCTCGTTCACTACTCTTCATTTACTCTTTCTGTCAAGTTTACCATTGGCTTACATAGTTCTTTTTACCCCGTCCCTCGTAGCAGGGATGTTTCAAAATATAAAACGTTGTATCATATATCTGTATATTCAACAAATGTCACTTTTGGGAGGCCGTTCTATATTTCTCAGTTTTGTTTACCCCTAAAACTATATTTTGTTTACGATAACAAGGTTTATGGTGTAACTGTAACTATTCGCGAAAACATCGTCATGCACTTTAAAACACAAGTTGAACGTTGTATCAGCTAATTTCTACTCGTGCATCTGTGACGTACCAGATAGATACTTCCCAAGAGGCCAAGACAAGAATCTTGAAATCAAATATATAAAAAATGGTTTCTAAAAATGACTCAGGGGGTTGTGCTGTAAGTACTGATGAGAAGAGCGATTGAAGGAAATTCTCAGATGTGTTGAATGTGAAAGAATTCGATTTTCATTATCAGGAACTCTGCTCTGCTACTGCAAGGTTCCCAAAATGTTTATATATATATAAATTATATACCTTGAGTTGAAATGCATAAATCGTGTTCTCAAGTTTCTATAATTGAGGAAAGTCTTTAGGTGGAAGATTATTGTTGCAAAACTTTAAAGTCCCTGATTAAAGTTCCTACTATGTATTACAATATCATTTCATTACAACTATTTTAATCAACACATAATGTTATAGGAACATGAAGAATGAATGGTGATATTGTTAATTACCTTGTCATAGTGATATGGTGGACAAAGTTTTAGTGGCCCATATTTCATTTTTAAAGTGAGTTATTCCAAATTTTCAAGAAAATTTACCCTTCTAAGGCTATACAAGTTCATTTTCAAATCAATGACGTCATACACAAAGAATCCTTATATTGTATTGTCTAATATGCTGAAGTGTTGCAACTAGGATAACATAGTTTTTATTATCTTTCTATGTTGCTAATATAGTTTAATAGCTCATTACCATATTATATGTAGCAAAGAAAGGATTTATGTCCTGAAATGTTATCAAACATTTTGGCTATGTATAAAAGTTCACTTGTAAAAATAGTTTTCGCTCCATTCAATGTTATTTTTTTATGTGATTAAAACAACAAATGTCAAGAAATGCAATCATTGTAAAGTACGAAGTTAAATACTCGGGAAAGATTAAACATTAATTTCATTGATGCAAACGACCCCCTCCCGTTGAAAAAAAAAGGAGTCTGCACGACGTGTCGGCGTGTGGGTCTGAGATTCCAACTTCTAACTTCATTTAGATACCTATCAATTCCATCCCTAAACATAGGCAATGATGACCTCATCCTAATACCAGACAATTTTAGAGGAACATTCAGAAAGGTAATCATGATGTAGGGGCGTTGAAAGTGGGATCATTAGGATGAAACAGATAGATTATGATCGTTGTTGCCATGATGTCATGAGAGGAGCAATGTCGCGATGTTCTATCATAGGATCTGCGGTACATCATAGAAATAAAATATGTCATAAGGTATATCAAGATATATGCATCTATCATAAGGATGCACTTTTTATAACACATATTTCAGAGTAAAGGAACTTTAGTAAAACGACTCTTGACACACTGAATTCGTTCTGTAAACTATTGCAAAGTTACATTGTTTATTGTTGAAATTAGGCCTGCATGTTTGAAACTGGGTAATTATTTCTCTTCTTTTTATTAAATGTCATCATTGGAAGTACATCGGGGGATTTCCTAACTTGTTGAATGTGCTATGCTGGAAGGGAAGGTCGAGGGGGGTATTTTTCGGAAGAAGTACGGGACTAAAATAATAACTGTTTTAGTGAATCTGTCAGGGGTTGGTCGTATTGTTATACTCCCCTCTTCATATGTTCCCTCTGTTTTTTCTCTTCAATCTACATTTTGTTTTTCTGATTATATATCCAGCTACCCCCACCCCACCTAACCACGCCAAAAGTGATGTTAATTATAGCTGTATCTTCCAGAACTAACTGATTTACCCTTGAGAAACTAGCGGGCAAGGTTCATAGCAGTGTCACTGTATTTTTACAGATTTCGAATTAAATTTAGTGTGCTTCCCTATCTCAACCGGGTCTGTTTCCTGTCAATTTTCAAATTGGTATATTTACATATCCAAAAGACGTGATATAAATCCTATAATAATTGATGCACTGAGATCACGCATGTTTAAATTTCTTGATTCTTCGTTTTGGCATAAATATATTTCAGTGGCTCATCCTATTCTGATGTCTCTTTGTATTTATTTGAGAAGAAGTGAGTAGGAGTCAAAGGAATTTATTTGTCGCCTCCGCAGACTAGTATTCAATCGTTCGTCATGGTGAATGCATATTATAGTTGTCATCAAAATACTGTCAAATAAAATGAATAAGGGGTACATAAAAGACAGAGAGCGACTAGACAGAAGGAAGAATGTGAAAGAGATGAGATTAAGGAGGAAAGATTTTTTAAATCTCTCAATGAAATGGGTACATAGTATTTACTATCAATGTATATCACCGTTACCATCGTAAACTATTTTTATATAGATCGTATCTTTTCATTCAAGCCTGTAGCACTCTCTCCCATGTCTCCCTCCCTCTATATTTTGTTTCGTCGTGTCGCTTTGGTAGTAATTTTTTTATGGGGTGCTACCACCCAAAACTTTTCAGGAAAGTTAAATTTCTTCAAAAGATTATTGTAAAGTGTATTTTTAAAAGAAATTAAAGATATCTCCTTCAACATGTTCAATATCTGACCTATCTGACTTTTTACATTCAGCATCTTTTACAAAATGAATATATTTCATTTTTTGTTAGGGTTTGTTCTTTTTGCTCACTTTTATCTGATAAAGCAAAACAAGAAATAGTCCAATTTATTTAAAAAATGAATCCCTTATCTTTCATGTTAATATATCTCGTTCCGTTTATAACTTTTGTTTAGATAAAAATGCAAACATGTCACAAACAGGTGCGAAATTAACGATTACCTTGCTTTCGTATATTTTACTGACTTCTTGCATACGGTTGGATGAAGACACGATGATACAGATTATCGTACCTCATACATAAATAAAGCAAGGCATTTAATCAGCAATGTTGTTTTATCCTGCATTCAAATAAATGGAA